>NW_027505146.1:0-222622 GCF_021521415.1 Bidens hawaiensis
CTTATGTACCATCTTTTACGAATAGCGAAGGGGAGAGTCAAAGTGTAATACTCGGTGAAAATCAAGACCCAATATACATCTCAGGTCTAAGGATAATATGAAATTCTCCTTTACTCAAGATTACTAATGATCAAGTCAATCGACTCCATGTAGTAATATTGAGAGCGGGTCAGTCCAATATTTGTATCCCACAAATATCTATGAACTTTGGCAGCAAACCTATGCTCCATATTCATTCCTTATGAATATCCACCAATCCTAGTTCATAATAGTCTTGCTTCATATTTGTTCCCACAAATGTGATCGACTACGGACTTTTAGAATAAGATAACTTATTCATGGATTAAACATGCAAAATTAGAATTTAACTCAAGATTCCATAATCATATAAAAGAGTTAAATTACAAAAGTCTTTTAAACGTAAATACAAAATAGATCAAATCCAATTACTAGAATATCGAAGTCCTAAGCCACTCGCATGACGCTCATGTTTCGGTCTTTCTAGGAGCTTCGTGAATGGATCCGCAAGATTTTGATCAGTTCCAACTTTGCGAATACATATCTTTCCCTTTTCACTTCATCCCTTATGTAGTTGAATCTCCGCTCTATGTGTCTAGTCTTTTGGTGCGAACGAGGTTCCTTGATTTGTGCAATCGCACCCTCGTTGTCACAAAAGATTTCTAGAGGGTCTTGAATGGAAGAGACCACCCCTAGATCAGTAATGAATTTCTTCAACCATGCAGCTTCCTGAGCTGCCAATGAAGCGGCGATGTATTCTGATTCTGTAGTGGACAATGCTACCACTTCCTGTTTTGAGCTCTTCCAAGAGACAGCTCCTCCATTAAGTGTGAACACATACCCAGACTGTGATCGAGAATCATCTCGATCAGTTTGGAAGCTCGCATCCGTGTAACCTTTTATAGCGAGTTCCTCCTCACCAGATCCATATATCAGAAACATATCCTTAGTTCTCCTAAGGTATTTCAATATGCTCTTAACAGCCATCCAATGACTGTTTCCTGGATTCTGTTGGTATCTGCTTGTCATGCTCAAAGCGCATGACACATCCGGTCTAGTACATATCATCGCATACATGATGGATCCTATAGCAGAAGCATATGGGATTTGTTTCATCGTCTCTTGCTCACCCTTTGAGCTTGGACATTGAGCTGAACTCAATATGGTCCCTCTTTGAATAGGTACAAAACCTTTCTTGGAGTTTTCCATCTTGAACCTTTTCAAGATCTTATCAATGTATGTACTTTGGTTCAAACCTATCAAGCGCCTTGACCTATCCCTATAGATCTTTATTCCCAAAATATAGGCAGCTTCACCTAGATCCTTGATGGAAAATCTACTTCCAAGCCAAGCCTTAACGCTTTCCATGGTTGGAATGTCATTTCCAAATAGTAGAATGTCATCGACATACAATACTAAGAATGTAATTATACTCCCACTAGCCTTTTTATACACACAAGCCTCATCAGCGTTTTTGATGAACCCAAAACTTTTGATTTCTTCATCAAAACGATGATTCCAAGTTCTAGATGCTTGTTTCAATCCATAGATTGATTTCTTTAACTTGCATACTTTATTAGGATGTTTTGGATCGACAAAACCTTCAGGCTGAACCATATAGACATCTTCCTCAAGATATCCATTTAGGAAAGCGGTCTTGACATCCATTTGCCAGATTTCATAATCATAATGTGCAGCTATGGCAAATAATATCCTAATAGACTTTAGCATTGCCACAGGCGAAAAAGTTTCATCATAATCAACCCCTTGAGTTTGAGTGAAACCTTTAGCTACAAGTCTTGCTTTATAAGTATCCAAGTTTCCATGCATATCAGTTTTCCTTTTGAAAACCCACTTACTTCCAACAGCTTTGGAGTTGAGTGGTGGTTCAACCAATTCCCAAACTTGGTTGTCATACATGGATTGCATCTCAACGTTCATGCTTCAAGCCATTGTCACAATCATTCTTGGACATTGCATCACGGTATGTGGTTGGTTCATCCGAATCTACCACGTAGCAACCTTCTACAAAAAATCCATATTTTTCAGGTGGATTGCTAATTCTACCAGATCTGCGAACGTTTTGTGTGTTTTGATCAACCACTTGATCACTTTCAACAACCTCTTGTTGAGTGCTAGTATCAACCAATTGTGTATCATCTTGTGATTCTTGATCCTCATCAAATTTCACTGTTCTACTATTAGTTCCTTCCTCAAGGAACTTAGTTTCCAAGAACTTACCCTTTCGAGCAATAATAACATTTGCTCACTAGGATCGTAAAAGTAATATCCTAAATCATCTTTAGGATAACCTATAAAGATACACTTAGTGGATCGGACTTCTAATTTGTTTGGGGTGTATTGCTTTACATAAGCTTCACAACCCCAAACTTTTAAGAATGATAGCGATGGAGCCTTTCCATGCCATACTTCAAAGGTGTCTTCTCCACTTTCTTGGTTGGAGCCATATTCAATATGCGAACAGCGGAAAGTAAAGCATAGCCCCAAAATGATAGAGTAAAGTGCTTCTAGCCATCATCGATCGAACCATATCTAATAGGGTACGATTTCTCCTTTCAGACACACCATTATGTTGTGGTGTTCCAGTGGAGTAAGTTGTGAAATAATTCCACAACTCTTAAGATGATCTTGAAATACACCACTTAGGTATTCACCTCCTCTATCACTACGAAGTACTTTGATTGTGGTCTTGAGTTGTCTTTCTACTTCAGTTTTGAAGTCTTTGAACATTTCAAAAGCTTCATCTTTGTGTTTCATTAAGTACACATAACCATATCGACTATAATCATCAATAAAGGTAATGAAGTATCTTTCACCATTCCTAGTCATTGGTCTAAAAGGACCACATACATCCGAATGTATGATACCCAATAATTCTTTTGACCTTTCAAAAGTTTTATTAAAGGGTTGCTTTGTCATTTTGCCTTGTAAACAAGATTCACATACATCAAATGAATCATACTCATTTGTTTCTAGAATACCACTCTTGCGAAGAGTTTGCATGCGATTCTTACTTATATGTCCAAGGCGACAATGCCAAAGATAGGAATCACCCAAGTCCTTCTTGAGTTTCTTGGTGTTGACATTGTACATTGAACTACTATGTGACATACCACTTTGATCTATTTCATATATACCATTCATGGGTACAGCTTTAAATAAAACATGCCATTCATCAAAACATGAATATCACAATTTATAAATTTAAGATCAAAGCCACATTGTTTTAAAAGGGACACGGAAATAATGTTTCTCCTTAACTTAGGAGCATACAAAACATTCTTCAAAATTACTTCCAAACCACTTGGAAGCTTTAACAAGTAGTCTCCTTGGGCTTGGACTTCAACTCTTGCTCCATTGCCCATAAAGAGACTAATGTCCCCCTTTGTTGAGTTGTTTACTTCTTTTGAACCCCTGCAACAAATTGCAAATGTGAGTTCCACATCCGGTATCAAGTACCCATGTATTTGAAGAAATAACATTTAGTTCAATATGTATAGTAAAGATAATACCTGAGGTATGCCCCGCATCCCTCTTATCTTTTAACGCATTGAGATAGGTCGGACAATTCCTTTTCCAATGACCTATCTCTCCACACTCAAAGCATGGATCTTGCGCCGCAACCTTTTGCTTCTTTTCCTTCGGTTTGGTGGGCGTGATGGCTTTCCTCTTTCCCTTTCCTTGGACGTGGCCCTTGCCCTTAGCAACACTTGCTTTGGGGTTGGAGTTATGTCCCCTTTTTCCTTCATTGATTGTTAGAACGGGTAAAACCCTTTTACCCATTCCCGCTTCGGCCGTTCTTAGCATTGCGTGAAGCTCACCAATGCTTTTGTCCCACCCATTCATGTTATAGTTCATGACAAAAGTTTCAAACCTTTTGGTCAAAGAGTTGAGGATCAAATCCGTAGCCAACTCATTAGAGACGGGACAATTTAACCTACGAAGCTTTTCAATGTAGCTTTTCATCTTTAGGACATAAGATGAGACGCTTTGGGTTTCCTCCATACGACATGCATGAAACGCTCGAACCGTTTCGAAACGTTCCGCTCTAGCTTGTTGAAGGAACATTTCCTTCAATTGAGTTATCATGTCGTATGCCCCATGATGCTCGAAATCCTTTTGGATTTCGGGAATCATAGTCCCCAACATGAGGCAAGAGGCTTGCACCGAATCTTTGGTGTACTTGACCCAATCGTTATACGCCTCCTCATCTTCCACGTTAGGCTCATCGGGAATGGGATCGTCTAAGACATATGATATCTCTTCTTGTTTGAGAACTATTCTCAAGTTGCGATACCAATCCATAAAGTTATTATGGTTTAGACGATCCTTTTCAAGGATGGTTCTTAAGGATAGGTTACGGGTGTTATGGGTAGAGGTGTTTGCATTGTTAGCGGCCATCTACAAAATTTAACAAAGTTCTATTTTAGTATTATAAACAATTTAATTATTAATACCCTTTTATTCCAAATTTTAAAATAATAATTAAATTCTAGAATCCAACGATAAATCAAATTTCGGTTAGGTGACCTTTATCCCGTTATTTGATTTAACAAGGTAGTCAACCTTGACAATTGCAACCCTTTGCAACTTCTAGAGGTATGGGACCATTCGAAATCCTTATTTCGTGTTGGCATGTTTATCCCATCAACACCATTGGATCCCCATGCTTAGGTGACCTTTATCACATGGTTTCCAATTCAAGTCGTCCTACTTGTATAAACATGTAAGATTAACATACAAGTGGTTAGGTGACCTTTATCCCACAAATATGTTAATATTACCCTAAGTATATTAGTTTGCTCAAAATGGTTAGGTGACCTTTATCCATTTAAAGTTCCCTAATACGTTAAGTGTCATACAAAAGGATGGTGTTAGACTTGTTTCCTTGGTAATTATGAAAAAGGGATTTTTAAGTTTTCCAATATTCTAGTTTGAAAAACATTATGCCATATCCTAACATGCATTTAGAAATATGGCGATTTTGAAAACCAATTTTCAAGGTTCTAGTTATAATAAAACCAATTTTATTATATGTGAGTAATCGCTTAGTTTTAATAAACCCATTTAATTAAACTAATTAACGCGATATTACCAAATATATATTAGAACCCGTTTTATGCTTGTTGTCGTTCCTATGTGACGGTTTGGATATCCTAATATCTATCAACCACACATTACAATAAGTAAAACAAACAACCAAGCAAACACTTGCAAAATATAGTCATAACCGAGAACCGCTAAGTTTGACCATACTTGTTAGCCGAAACAAGTATAGGTCATAAGTCACACCTAAGGGACAAAACATGACACAAGGATGGAATGTTGACTCCCACTTGATCTTGCATCCAAATGCTTCAAGTATCCTTTCCAAGTTGTTGTGTTCTTGTTGGGCTTGTTAATGGGCTCCAAACTCCCAAAAGTCTTCTTGGGCCCAAGAGTGAAATTTATGGGCCTAATGGGCTTGAATCCCATGATGGGCCGGTGAGGCCCAACAAGCCCAAAATTTCGGTCCAAGGCCCAATCCACCAATTCTTGCATCTTCAATTTTTACAAAATGTATCCTAATACATATTTTTCTAAAAAAAAAGAAAATGCAACTAATCTATTTATTACAAACCAACTTATGAATAAATAAATTACACAAGCCTAAGATAATGAATTATTACAACCATATTGAATAATAAACATAATCAACATACACAAACAACAATCAACACATCCAAGGTCTAGGTTTCGGTTATGACACAATCAAACATACCAAATGTTCTAAGCATGCAACCTAAGCAACCAATGCCCAAAATCACCAAATAAAATCGGCCCCCCCCCCCCCCAAGAGGCTACGGCCCAAATTATTATTATTATTTTTTTTTATTTTCAACATCCAAATGTTATTAATGGTTTCCTAAGATCTTTTCATGCATGTCAAGATCTTACAAAACCATGAGGGGTAAAATCCACCAAAATTTCGGACCCCTTTTTCACCCATGAAAAACCCGAAATCTATGAACATGTAAGAAGCATAAGTCCTTGTAACCGGCTCTTGATGCCATTTATTGGGTTTTATACAAGTTTATCAAAGTCAAGTTAACCATATTTAACTAGAAAACGCAACGGAAGCTTAGATTTTATAACTTGTTATGAACATACCATTATGTTAAAACTAAAACCCAAAGAACAAGGATCAATATTACAAGAACAATATGCTTACAAAATGTAAATGGTACCTTCTTATACCTTTAGAAGAAGATGTATGTGGATGAAGATGATGATGTCTTCAAATGGCAAGGTTGCAAAGAGAAACCCTCAAGCTTTGTATACCCCAAGCTTTGAGCAACAACACCAACTAGTTGCTAGGATTTGAACACCAATTTGAAGCTCACAAAACTCCCAATTTGAGGCCAATGTGGCCGTGAGTTTTGAGAGAGAAAAGAGAGTATGGAAAACTTCAAAATTACTTGAGAATACAAAAGGGACAAGACCAAGAATGCATGTAATGTGAATGGAGATAAATAAGAGGTGGTCAACACAAAAGGACAAAAGATTGGATGGGACCAAACCCTCCACCCACATGGGGTGGCCGGTTTTGATATTTTTTTTTTTTTTTTTTTTTTGTGTTTTGTTTTAACCATTTTAAAACCATCTCCATTCATTTTATAAAACTTAACTTTATAAAATGTACATGCATTACATAATTACTTAACCAATTAAATAATTATTTATATAAACAAATTATCCAGATAATTTATTTAAATCCTCAAGTGTGTTTGTTTAGAAAACCAATTTTCTAAACACGTAGTGTTCGGTATTCGTTTAAGTGATCAAATCATTAAAGAATACATTTGGTGTTGGTCTAGCTTGTTATTGGGTATGACCCGACTTGGATCAAACACAGTTAGCCACATTAGTTTAAGTATGTGTCTCGGGCATACGTAATTCCAACATATTCACCATTAGCTTTAACTTCTTATGAGTCACGTGCAAGTGGGAGATTGTTGGAATGCCGTATGCCCGAGACACATAATTAGGTTAATGTGGCTAGTCGTGTTTGATCCAAGTCGGGTCATACCCAATAACGAGTTAGACACACACCAATTATGTATTTGTTGAGATAAGATCTATAAGACAAATACAGAACACGACACATTCAGAAAATCGGGTTTCTGAATATTTACTTGAAAGTGTTAAATAAATTAATTGGTTAATTTATTTATTCAAATAATTATTATTGGAATGATTATTTAACTATGTGTTCTTTTATAAAATGGTTTATAAAAGATGGGGTGTTTATATATTTTATAAAGTATAAAATAATAATAATAAATAAAAAAAAAAATAATAATAATAATATTTGGGGCCGGTTTTGGGTGGGCCCCACACCCCATGATTTGGTCAAGATCTTGTCATGCATTTGGTGAATGGTTGTGTGTAGTTTACTTGACTACTAACCTAACACCATGTTTTGCATTATGGTGTGTAATCATAAGTATGAAAGATCAAGCTCATTATTTATATACTTTCAAGAAAACAAAACAACAACACAACTCTTCCTTTCTTTCTTTCTTTCTTGTTTACGGCAAAAAGAAAAAGGAAGGGCTCGGGTCTCGGGTTTTTCGTGTTCAAGCTTCCTAGCATAGCTCGGTGTGTGTTGGAGGCTCGGGGTATATTCCGTTTGAGGGTTTTCCTTTGAAAGTCTAGCATTCACATCATCATCTTCTTCAACATCAACTACAATCTTAAAGGGTTAAGAATGTAAGTGTTTATAGCTTTGATAGTTTAGCTTTTCCGTATCATTTGATCCTTGCTTCGGGTTTCTAATAAATAGATTATTGGTAATCTTAATACTTGAATGAACTAGGTTGTTCATGAACATATCTTATATAAACTTGTAAGATATACATATATAAACATATGGATAGATATGTTTAGTTTGTAAATATCACGCTTCCGCCTTAATTGTGACTAGTTAAATGGTTAACTAAGCTTGTTAATTTCATAGAAACCCAACACTTTCCAGTTGAAAACACCCTAAACCGTTGTAAATCGCTCTTCAGCAGCGTTATGCATGACTTGTTACCTCCCTTCAACAGTTTCTCATCATTGAACCACCACCGTGCCCTGATAGCTGTGGTTCACTCTCTCCAGCGTTCGTTTTCTTACCTCGTACTCGTGAAAACCTTACAGTGTTAACACATTATCCATGTCTCTCTAAAATGCGCGCACACACACCACCAGTGGCAAGGCTTCCTCGGTTTTTACTCACTAGTTAAAATTATTCATTTTGTCATAAAGTTTTTATACGTAGTGTAAATTTACAGTTTTCGTCTGAAAATTTTGAATCCCCCCCCCTCCCCGGGGCACATTTTTCATTCTAACTTCGCCACTACACACCGCATCAAATTTGATCACACAACTTTATTTTTTTTTCCTTATTTATCCCGTAATATAAGTATATAGCACATTTAGGTTATGAGTTTTATTAAAAACCATCTCACAGCCTATATAAATTGGGCCATATACAAAGACACACATATATAGATGCAATGTTGCAAAAGTCGCTAGGCGGACCCTAGTCAGCCGACTAGGGAGTTGAGAGTAGTCGGAGTACTCGAAGAGTACTCGGACATGGTAATTATAATGAAAATTAATATTTGGATATTATGTATTTGTCAAAACAAGCATAATTCATGTCAAAAAGGTACTCTAGCTGACTCAACAACTTTTGAATGACTTTTAACTGACTTTTAGAAAACCCTAGCCCGCCTAGCCCAACTTTTTGCCCGACTTTTTACCGACTTTTAGAAATTCCTAGCCGACTAGGCCGACTTTTGACCGCCTAGCCCGACTAGTCCGACTTTTGACCGACTTTGACCGCCTCCGACTAATCCAGGCCGACTTGAAAAAAGTCTCCAAGGTAGGGGTCCGAGGACCGACTAGTCGTCCTTGGAATCCGACTTTTACAACACTGTATAGATGGGTCAATTAATTTATTTTTTCTTTTTTTTTTTCATGCTTTCCTATTGCTAAAGTTAATCACAGGTTCCTCATTATCATTGTAAGACAAACCAAAAATCAATTTTACAATTTTTTATTGTAGTTAAACAAGTTTTAATATGCAATTAGCTAGGTTGATAGAAGTCAAAGTGACTTTTTTAATCACGACAATTACAATAGCTTAGGGCTTGTATAAAAGTTTCTCAACTTGACAATGAGAAACTCGTTCAAAAGAATTTATGAGCTGGAGCAAAACAAAAATGGATGAGCACAAGAGTTTTGGTCACCTTGGTGCGCTTTGATTTTCGAAGCCAGTAAATTAAACTGAACTTTTCACCCCATTTATAAATTCATGGAAACAAACATACAAAGCATCGATATCTTGACGCTTTACTTATGAAAACCTTCAACACGCATTCTGCGTTCACGACACTTATATGAGACAACTTTTACCATTTACTCATTATCAAGTTCTATGCACTACTTTGCGGCTCAATATATCGTTCACTTTAGTTTTAGTTTAGACACATTTTAACTCGCTGCAAACTCCATAATAGAGAACACAAACATATTAATTAATTATTAATTATGTATCTTATATATAAATTGTTGATATTCCGACAAACATTTTAACTAATCTTCCGACAAAAAGATTGTTGATTTTGTTATATTCTTTGCCAAATACATATGATCATCATTATTTTTATCACAACTCAACTACATGGGAGAGAACCAATTCCATGAGGCCATTGAATCTTCCATAAACTCTAGTCAAGTTAGTTAAGGGATAAAGTTTGGACGCATTAAATGGTAGAGAACCTTTTTATTTTACAGTAGAAACTCGATAAATTAATATTCGATTATTTAATAAACTCTTTAAGATAATATTTTTTGTCGGTCCTGACTCGGGATAGGGTGCTAAATTAATAATTCGCTAAAATTATAAGATAATACATTTTTGATAATTTCTTTAGACCCCATATAAAATATAAATTAATAATTCCTTATATATAGCATATTACATGAATGATTTATGAATGTTTCTTGAAAAATGACTCAATTGTCTTTTGTTTTTTGTAGAAATCAATTTCCCCTTGAATTTCGTCTCTAATTTTCCTTAGCATGGTAAGAACTTCTGGTGTTGTTTTTTCAAATTGGGCCGTTCATTTGATATACATGCATTGTATACAATAATTAAGTGGAAGCTTGAAAGGTGTTTGTAAACTAAGTATTCTACTATAAATTAATAAAATATTAATTAATATATAAATTAATAATTATTAATTTATCGATTAATTAATAACTCTTTTAATTAATAAATTTTGGTGGTCCCAAATGTATTATTTTATAGAGTTTCTACTGTAAATCTAAATCAATTTAATTTATATCTTCTTAAAAAGTCACTTGAGATTCCTTTAATATTTTTAAAAAAATTCTGATAGTTCTAATTTATATAACTCTATGAATCATTTAGAACTGTACACTTTACTTAAATTAAGTTCTTATTTGCTCAAATTTTAACCTCATCAAACGTAGAATTTCAAATTTTATTCAAATTTTGTATATTGGCAACCATAATTGAACAAATGTCTTACCATATCGTAAAGTTACGTATAAACTAAGGACACTACCCTCAACTAATATAACATAAAAACAATTAAAGAAAAGTTAATTGTTAAAAGTTCTTAAAAAATTTTAAATTATTTAGAAGTTCTAAAATTAACCACGTCCATGTTTTATAATCTAAATATTATATTATTATTTTAGTACTTAAAAAATATCTTTACGTCCCCAGAGTCGATTTCGAATAAGGCTCAGGTTAATTTGGCTTGTTGGCAACACAATCGCCAATCGCTAGGGTGAGTGCAATTGATTTGGGTTTTCGGGTTGGTGACGTACTGACACGATTTATTTTGTAGACTTAAAGGTTGTCAAAAGGTTATGTATCCATTAATTAAAAAAACATCAACAATTTTTTTAAACCATAAATTAACACACTCCTTTCAACTTTTTTTTTTTGTACCAAGCATACTCTCTTCTACCATATTTTTTTTCATATTTTTACATTTGTTCCCAAAAACATTACTCAAACAAATCCTGTTTTCGAACAGAGAAATAGGAGAAGGACACGACCATAGAGCTATGAAGAAGAAGTTGCGTTGACAAAGGATTAGGTCCATGTTTACGAAAGAGCTAGACTCAAGAACAAACGAATGTTCGGTTCTAGGCAACGAGTTTTCAACCATTTTGTACAAGAGAGGACCAAGAGATCATAACTTACTCCGAACATATTTGAAATGACAAAATATTATGAGACAAATTAATGTCCATGATACGTGGCACACACTATATATATAAACGAAACCTTTAAAAGCTTTCTGGTTGCTTCTCACCTTCTCTCAAGTTAACAGATTGTTTTATTTGTTAATGAATGTTTCTCATGCATGTGACCCGAATTCACAGGTATGAGTCTCACCACACCCAGATAGCCCCTAAACGGGTTTATGTCTCATTAAATTAAAAATTAATCTCACAAAATATTTTATGAAAATTCTATAAAATAGGGATATACTAAAAATTAATATACGATTTAAAAAAAAGAAATTATTTACAATTAGGAAACAATTTTATAGTAAAAAAAATAAGCAAGTCATGTATTTCACCAAACACAGATAGCTTTTAAACCATGTTATAACATTTCATTTATTTGTGAAACCACTTTCATTATCAAACCTTAAGTATATTATTAACTTTCTTACAATAAATAAAATTAAAATCCAGAACTATTATAATGGAAACCCCGTAATACGGGAAATAAAAGTTAGTGTGTGTGTGTGTGTGTGTGTATACCATTAGTAACAGAGTAGACCTGGATAAGTAAGTTTTACAAAGCCATAAACCGTCAATAAGTTTACCATTATTTTACAAAATAATAAACCGTCAAGATAGTTTGTAAGGAATGAAAAGGCGTCCTAAAAACAAATTAAACATACGGACAAAGTTTCCTTACATACTAACTGCCAGTCTATAATTTTAACTTAGCCAGTATATTGCTTTAACCTTTACTTAATTATTACTTAGATAATTTTAGAACCATTTCTTAAAGGGGTGTTATTATGCCATGATTCAATACTTTAAGGACTTAGCCCATCATATAGTTTATAAATTTGTAATGCAAATATAATAGAATCAGAACTTCTTACTTGAATAAGAATGACAGACTAGTAACACTCCAATAGTAAGATTTCAAAGCTTGAAGTTTTTATTAATTTGCTGGATATTATACAAGAGTACTGAAAGGAAAGGAGAGAGGTGCTAAAACTTAGCGTGTCTCTATCTAAAATCTAACTCCCCTTTTATAGGGAAAACACACGGGAAAAGTACAAAACAAATAAATTAAAATTACAAAAGTTATAGAAAAGTAAAGATGCTCTATAAGAGCAGGGCCATTTAAATTGGCATCCAAAGTCTCCATTATGGTGCTATGTCGGAGAATCTTATCATGATTTATAGGCTATCTCCTTTTGTCAGAGCTTTATCAGAGCACTCAGAGATTCCCAATATGAACAGGGAATAAGCTTTATTAATTTTGGACATTTTCTTTTTCTTTGTCGGATTTGCTTTGGGAAGATTCCCCTGGTTGGTCTATGAATTCTTCTTGGAGTTTTCTTAGATATTTCTCCAAGTCTGCATCTAGGCATGTGATGTCTTCTATTTCTTGTGCCTCTCCTGCTAAACAAGAAAACTCATTATAATCTCCCTGACTATTAGATGAAATGGACATGGCCTTTGAGGAATAGGTTGTAGAAAAATGTTTCTTTAATTCTCTTTTCATTTCTTCTATATAAGACTTGATAATTTCAGACTTTGAAACTTCTTGTTTTCCTTCTATTAACTTTTTCGAAATCTGTTCGAACGGACTGTTGATTTCCTTTTGTTTTCTTTTTACCATATGGGTTTTATAATATTCTATTCTTGAGGTGATTATATCCACCGTATCCTGGCCTTCAATTTTGTTGGTAGACATATTTATCCTGATCATTTTTGTCCAGAACTTGGTATAACAAGTTCTTTTAAGGCATGGGAAATTATCCCTTAGGGTATACCCTGTGGTTGGCTTCCATTTCCAAATCCATGGAATTGAAAATTCTATAAAAAAGTACATTGAGGCTATTCCCTCAAACCATAAATTATTATTTTTTGCTTCTATAAGATTGGGTTATACTTTTACCCATTCCAAATATAACTCTTTAAATGGTTCAGGAAGAATCTGGACTGTTGGTCCATATAGAATGAACCATTTTTGGAACCAACAAGGTATACCTTGTTTGAAGATATTATCACTGACTTTTATAAACCATGAATGTTTTCTTTTTGGATTCTCATAAAACAAACATTTCTCGAATCCATGGATATAATCCCAATAGTTATATTTATAAGTTTGCCTGTCAGTTGTTTCGGGATATATGAATTCCCTTTCTTTTAGGGTACTTAACCCCCATTTTTGAGGAGGTATAATTGTTTTTATAAAAACTTTACTAAAATTATACATATTTCTTTCTCTCTCTCCAGGATAAAAGTGTCTTATTTCTGCAGTTTCTGTAAGTCGCAGAATATTTTCACAATATTGCCGTGTTTTATAAGACGGCGCTTCATATGAAGCTGGTTCTATATATTTTTGCATAAGTATCCAAGGATCATCAAAAGATTCGATATCTTCTTGATTTAGAAGGATTATTTTCTTTTGTCTCTCGGTTATGAACCAGGAATCTTCTTCATCATTGTCTTGAGTAACATATGCATAAGTAGGAGCTTTTGAAGCTTCCTCTTCTTTCTGGGCCTGTATCATGGCCCTAATCTTTTCATATAACGGATCATTCGGGTCAATTTGAATTTCTGTATCATTTGTGTTGTTATTAACAACATTTGAACTGGAGGCAGCATTTGAGCTAGAAGCAATGTTTGAGGCTATAAGCCTCCTGGTTCCCATTTGGGCTAGGACTATTTCCTGCCTGTTATTAATACTGAGTCCTCTACCTCTTCCTCTTTTAGGAGAGCCTCTTCCTCTTCCTTGAGGAATCATTCCTGAAAACACAAAATTAAGCCGAAGAGATTATTTTCTCCTTTTCTTTTAGGATTTTTATCCTTTCTATAGCATTATAAATTGTATTATAATAAAATCTGATCCTTCTTAGTCTATCATATGGATGAACAGTGAAATCAAGCTGTATATCATGGATTCTACGCATTTGATCTCTTATAATTAGATTATGAAGGTTTATATCCTGCTCTATATTATTAAATGAAATCTTTAAAGGACCTTTAATTTTTCTTCTCATTTATGTATTCCCTGGAAAGAAAATCAGAAAGACTGTTGTCAGTTCCTTTTTTATATAATATTTCAAAGTCAAAAGGGGCTAACTGTGACTGCCATCTGGCAAACATTTGTTTAGAAACATCATGCTTAAAATCCTTTTTAAACATGAATCTAGCCGCTTGGCAGTCGGTTTTTATTATAAATTTTTTGTTATATAAATCATCCTGGAATTTTAGAACACACTTTAATATTGCTAAAATCTCTTTAGCTATGGTAGCATAATTCTTTTGGCCATTAGACCACTTTCCTGAATAGAATCGGACAAGATATTCTTGTTTGGTTTGAGGAGAAATTTGTTTTAGTATTCCTCCAAAACCTATGTCTGAAGCATCTGTCTCTACAATTTTATCCCAATTTGGGTTAGCAATGGTTAAGCACGGAAGATTAGAGACCTTTTGTTTTATCTTTATTACTGCTTTTGTATGATTTTCGTCCCAAGGCTTAGGATTCTTTTTTAATCTATCATATAATATAGACGAATCTTTAGCTAAGTCTTTATAGTATGGGGCGATATAATTTAAACTCCCTAGAAATCTTTGCAATTGGGTTTTATCAATAATTTTATCAGGGAATTTATTTGCAAATTCTATACTCCTACTGATAGGGACTATTTTCCCTTTTTCAATTATATGTCCCAAGAACCTAACATTTGTTTGAAATAGCACCATTTTTTGACTAGAAATAACTAGTCCGTTTTTTATTATAATAGTTTTAAACAAATTTAAATGTTTAAAATGAGTCTCAATATCTTTTGAAAATACTAATATATCATCTATGTAGACAATTATAAAGTTTGAAAATGGAATGAATATATCATTCATAATTTTTTGAAATTCTGAAGGGGCATTTTTAAGCCCAAAAGGCATAACGTTCCATTCATACTGGCCAAAAGGGACGTTAAAAGCTGTTTTATATCTATCCTTTTGGTCAATCTGGATTTGCCAATACCCAGATTTTAAATCAAATTTTGAAAAGATTAGCGAATCATATAAACTGTCCGACAAGTCTTTTTTGTTTGGGATTGGGTATCTAATCCACTTTAATACCTTATTTAGAGGTTTATAATTTATTACTAACCTTGGCACTCCCCTTTCTTGTTCAGAATGTTTATTTACATAAAAGGCTGTGCACGACCAATGAGATTTTGAGGGATGTATTAATCCCTTTGGTTGAAGCGAAGATATTTCCTTTTTACATAACTCTAAATATTCAGAGTTCATTTGACACGGTCTTGCCTTTGTCGAGACATTACTTTCATGGAAGTCTTCTTCATAAGGGAGAGAAACTATATGTTGTTTTCTATCCCAGAAAGCATTTGGATGATCATTACATATGTCATTTGTAAATTGGTTTTTTAGGAGTTCAATTTTTAATAATATTTTCGGGTTTTTTAACCTTTCTTCAATTGTATGAACATTAATTTCTTCTTTGAGAAAATTAATCTGACTAGTTTTTGCCTGAATCAATATTTCATTTATCATCTTTTCAATAGGTTGAGTTATAAACTCAAAGTAGAGATTCTTCCCATTATAGGTTGCTGTGAAACCTTTTTTGTTTACTTCCTTTAATGAGAATATTTTTAATAAGAACGGTGTTCCTAAGATAACTTCATTAGATATATTTTTTACTAATAAGAATGAAGTAGTAATACATTCTCCATTGTGGCAAATCTTTGCTTTAGGAAGCTTGTATTTCACACCCATATCTTGGTGGTTAGCTGTCCTAAGAATATGCGTTATTTTTTCAAAGTATTTTGTGGGGATAAGACCTTCTCTTAGACAATTTAGGTTTGCTCATGAGTCAATAAGAGCTATAAAATCCTTTTTGAAGTTATTCTCAATTAACAAAGTAATCTTCACCAGCCATTTTTATGATATAATATTCTATGTATGAATATGTTCATCTTCTAAATTCATAGGAGGGAATATTTTGAAATAAGTGGGAGATTTAGTAGTTGTTTCTCTTAATGTAGTATTATAAATACTAGTTTTTTCTAGATTTAGGATCCTTTTTTCAAAGTCATAACTTTGTTTTTTTAGATTTATTATTTCTCCTTTTAGTTTGGCTACTTCAGCTTTTAAATCTTCAGGAGTTGAAGAGTTATGCTTTCTATTATTCAATCTATCATGAATATGTTTCATTGTATAAGGACTTTCTGGTTCTTTTGGTATATCATCTTTCTTTTCTTCTTCTTGATAGATTATATCAAGAATTTTTACCTTTTTCTTCAGGGTCTTTTATTCTTTTAAGAATATCTTCTAAAGTTTTACTATTTATAACATTAATATCACTCCCATTAACATCATTATCTTGAAATTGGGATATGATTTTATAAATTTCATCATCTGATTTTCCATTTTCGCAACAATTTTCACAATCTTCGGGATCCGAATTTGGTTCAGAATCATAGTCTGTAGATTCTTCTGTATCAAGAATCCTATATAGTTCTTCTTTGATTTCTTCTTCTATATTTAAATTATTAATTTTACTCTTCATATTTTTTCTTTGGTAGCATCTGTTTGCTGTATGACCATTCTTTTTGCATATATAACACGTTGGGGTCCATCTTTCTTTTCTATTTGCTTTTCTTCTATAACGTTTTTCTCTTCTTTTAGCAAAATATTTTTCTCTAGAAGCTTGTTTATAATTTTTATAAGGACTTCGTTCTTTATCCTCTTTTTTACATTCCATTCCAAATTGTTCACAGAATTGATCTAATTGTCTTTTTTCTGTTAAATTTTGTTTTTTGATTTGGTGATTTAATTTTAATTCATTACATAAGGCTAGACCTTCTTGCACACAAACCCCAATGAGTCTTCCATAAGTATAACTTTCATAGGGAATTTGGACATTATCTCCTCGAAGATTTTTTCTTACCCTTTCGGCAAATAAAGGTGGAAGACCATCAATAAATTTTGACTTCCAATCTATTATTCTCTGGGAGTTCATAGACTCTGCTTAAAAATACATCTTTATACCACCTAAATGATGTTAATGTAGTACACCTAAGACCATTTAACAATGTTCTTATGGTTTCAGAATTGTCCGACAACCTTCCCGTAAAATGTTCTATGATGGTAAGTATTAAGGTGTAAACTGCATCAGAAACATTTTGGCCATTTTCTGATTTAACATGATTAAAAATTTGAGGCTGATTTTCTGGTTTGATATAATTATCCCACCATCCTCTTAGTTGGCCTGTAAATCCTGCAATTATCATTTTGCATACATTGACATCACTATTCTGATTATTTTTTGCTATCGTAGCGTACATCATCATACGATGCGTCATCATGTATATTTGTCTATCTGTATAACCATCTAGATTCCATTCGTATATGGACTTTCCATTATAGGAATTGGAAATCTCATATTCTTGTTCTTCATGAAGAACATCTTGTGGAGTGGGTCTAGGATAGTAAAACATTCTTTGTCTTGGCTTATCAGCAAATTTTGTATTGTACGATTCTGGTCTTTTTCTTCCATTTAATCTATTTATAGAATCTATTGTATAAGCCTCGAAAGTTTCATCACTCATGTTTTCTTCTTCCAAAGTATTTAATTCTAACTTGGAAAATCTTTCTTTTAAGACTTCCATCAATTGATTTATGGGTTTTACTTTATAATCTTTTATTTCTGGGAGAGGTTGAACTGTAGGTTGGATTTTTATAAGGTTATTATTATCTTTGGTTTTACTTGTTTCTCCTTCTTCTTTATTATTTGAAATATATTTTTCTATCTTATTATTTATTTCTTGAAGGATTTCTGACAGATTGTTCAGACATAAATTTGTATAATTATTTTGCTTTATTAATTGGTTGACATGAAGGATAGTTGCCTGAAGAGAATCATTGGCTATTGCCTTTTTAAAAGCAGAGAAATATATTTCTTCATTTTCTCTTTTCATTTCAAAATCTTCTCGGGGAGGAAATATTGACTTGATAATAGTTCCTGTAGTTAATTTATAATTTTTTCTATTATAGAGACATATTTTTGGGAATATTTGTTTATGAACCATACTGGAAATTCTATAATTTGTTGTAGGATTTGAAGATCTCTATAAAATTCTTCTCCTAGTCTTATTCTCTCATCTCTTGGAAATGATTCCATGAACCATTTTATAAAAGGTTTCCATTTTTCTTGCTTATATTTTTCGCATATCTGCTTTCTAATAGCAGATCCTGGACTAAAATCTAATTTTTTGTAATCCATTAAAGATTGAAACTCATTTGAGAGACGGTATCTTCCTCCCTAACTTGTTGGTGATAGACACTTGAGACTAGATTATCATTATTTATATTTAAATTTTCTGCTCTATTAGGTCTTATTTGAGAAGTAGAGGCCCTAGAAGATTCAGGAAACTCTACCTTATAGTCTAGAGGTGAAATGTACGACTTAGCTGAAGATGATCTATTAAGTCTTTGTGATATTGATTTAAAATCATTATCCTCAAATTCTATTTCTATATTTCCTTCAGGTGTTTCTATAAGCTTATTTAACTTATGTTTTATTTGTGGTTGCTTTTTTATTGCTTTGTTTATTACCCAATTTTCTGGGAATGTTATTTCTTCCCATTTAATTGGTCTTCTAATAAAAATATTTGATTTTCCATAATTTGTTTCTATTAATATTGTTTCATCATTTTGTTTATTAATTCTTTTGCATCTAGCATTCTTGGTGGTTAATAACCTATAATATATTCTATAACAAATGCAAATTATTTCAGAACCCTGAGCATAATTGTATCCATGGGTTTTTACATATAAAGTTAAAGCGTCATCTATATTTTGATCAGATAAAGACAAATGTAAGTCTGGATAAACATCAAAATATACTGGACCATGTACTAGACTGGTTTCTATAATACCCATTAATGATTGCTTCCAGTTTAGATTACGAGCATCTCGTAATACCGCTATAAAACTTTCCGGTAATCCTTGTAAAGTTAAAGGCTTAAAAGCAACTTGGACTAAACCAACATGAATAAAATTATAATCTTTTTTGTATCTAACTAAATCAGAAAGATTTAAAAGTTTTATTATCATTTCTTCATTACTGACTGACACAGCTTCTTCAGTTGTTTTAACAACTTGTTTCCAATTTAAAAAATTATCAAAACTTTCAATTTGGTATATAACCCTTGGGTTGATATGAAGAATTGTCCATTTATTTAATAAATCAAGATTTTTTGGAATATCATATTCTTCGTTTGTACTGTTTTTAACAGTATTTTTCTTTTTAAATAGGTTAATCATTTTAGATATAAAAGTATTGAACCATAACACAAATACCCCCCTTTAATTCCATGGCTCTGATACCATTAGTAACAGAGTAGACCTGGATAAGTAAGTTTTACAAAGCCATAAACCGTCAATAAGTTTACCATTATTTTACAAAATAATAAACCGTCAAGATAGTTTGTAAGGTATGAAAAGGCGTCCTAAAAACAAATTAAACATACGGACAAAGTTTCCTTACATACTAACTGCCAGTCTATAATTTAACTTAGCCAGTAAATTGCTTTAACCTTATGTATATATATATATATATATAGGGTTAGGTTAAAATAAAAACTCATTTGAGTTGTGAAAACTCTAGAAACACATTATCAACCACATGTTTTTAATTAAAGTTTGAATCTTGTGGTCCACAATTAAAGTTAATAAAAAATGTAAACACAAATATAACTTTTTCTCTCTCCTGAAAACATGTATAAAAATAAAAATTAGTAAAAAATGTTAAAAAATAGCAAAACAATTTTTTTTTATTTTTCGATATTTTGTATTAAATGTAACAACATATATTACATGTGCAAAATAATAATAAAAAAAAAACCGATGTTACATAGGGTTTTTACGGGTTTTCACAACTAAAATGGGTTTTCATTCTATACTTTCCATATATATGTATATATATGAGAAGTATAGTTTGAAACCCTCTTGAGTTGAGAAAACCCGTGAAAACTCTATGTAACATCGGTTTTTTTTGTTACATGTAATATATGTTGTTACATTTAATACAAAACATCGAAAACATAAAAAAAATGTTTTGCTATTTTTTTTACATTTTTTTAGTGTTTTTTATATATGTTTTTTAGGAGAGAGAAAATGTAAATAAACTTTTACATTTTTTATTAACTTTAATTGTGTACCAAAAGATTTAATCTTTAATTAAAAACTTGTGGTTGAGAATGTGTTTCTAGAGTTTTTATAACTTAAGTGAGTTTTTATTCTAACATAACCATATATATATATATATATATATATATATATATATATATTATGTATTATTTTTAATGAACTTAGTATTGCTTTATTACTTACATATTTTTTTAATGAATTTTATGCACTTTTATTTATTTTGGTGTTTTAAAATTCTTTTTTTCTTTTTTATTGTGACCTGTTAAGTTCTACTTTGTTTCGAGAGTTACTATATTACGGTCTAATTAAGTCAAACACGAAAACATACCACCATTAATATTAATGATTTGTTTGAAATGGAATTCTAAGATCTATGAATCATTATAATAATTAAATACAAAAAATATAAAATGGTGACTAAAGACAATTTTTGGAGGTGGAATCAAAAT
The DNA here is from genome assembly GCF_021521415.1 of Bidens hawaiensis. Classification (NCBI taxonomy): domain Eukaryota; kingdom Viridiplantae; phylum Streptophyta; class Magnoliopsida; order Asterales; family Asteraceae; genus Bidens; species Bidens hawaiensis. The sequence continues at coordinate 21,000 of NW_027505146.1, forward strand.
CTATAGTGCCTAACAAGTAAGTCAAATATTCATTTACATGTGTTACAATTACAAGTTTTTTCTTACTCCTCTTGTTTCCTCTTTTACGTACCATTTCGTAATACATAAATTTTCAGTAAGCAAAACTAGAGAAACTATTTTTAATTGATTTTTTTCTTAAATTGATGTAACATTAAAGCTTCTATCATAGTAAAATTAATATACCATGTATCTTTTAAAACATGTATAGTTTATTTTACACTAGCTTTTAGCCCGCATGTTACCCGCATGTTACGCAGGATTATTTAGTTTTTTTTTCAATACTATTTTAAATATAGAATTTTTTATATTAATTTAATTGACCTACATGAACTACGGATGCCACTTTTAATGTCATTTTGGGTAGAGTTTTTTTTTTCTTCTTTTTATCCATTAAAATGGGCTATATTTATTGTTGAAGTGGAGCTTAATTTCAAGTAAAGTTTTGTTTGTTTTTCATCTTATCCATAGTCGCTATTAATTTTTAATGATTTTCTGGTATTGGTAATTTTAAATTTTTATTGTATTTTAGTTTTTGTTTAAATATGTAGGGTTTTTGGTTATCATGTGTTTAGGTTTCAATTTAAACGTAAACTTTAATGTGTAGATCAACCGAGTGTTATGAACAACATTTAAGGATTTTTTTTATTTAAATTAAATGTTTTGTTGGTTGTTAGCTATGGGTGGTAAAATTTATTTATAATTAGTGTTTTGTCTTCTGTGTTTGTTATGTATATTTTTTTCTAAAATTATTTGGATTAAGATACAATTTGCTTAAGTCACAAGTAGAATTTGACCCGAACATGAAATGACAGCACCGGATCCATTATTTCCTGCGTTTATGTGTTATATTATCCTTTTAACTATTTTTAATAAATCCGTGTTGCCTTTTTATAAGTTTGTGTTATCTATTATACAGTTTACTTTTATAGATATGTCTACAATTAATCATAAGTGACATCACTAAAGTTAAAAATGAAATTACATTGGATTGTCAACATTCTATCAAAGTAGTTTGAATCTTATAATGCAACTACGAAAAAAAGACACCGCAAATTCTTCAAACCATATACTAACTATTGAAAAAAAAAGAGAGAGAGTAATCAAATTGAAAGTATGTTAACAAAGTCAGCTTGCCTCACATTATGGTATTTGATGAGGGTCAAATTAGCAAGGTCCTGAAAAGAGTTTACCATTAATTTTGTTTCACCAACCTCTTAAAAGGTTTACTAATCTTCCTTTATTTATCCAATAGTCTTTTTCATAACACTGCCATTTGTGCTTCCTTCATGGTTTTGCTTCAGCTCTTAAGGCACCCACTTTCTTTGTACTCAGCAGCCATAAATAACTTTGTTGTACTCAAATACTTTTAACTAAATTAAAAATTATTTGGTTGTGATGTATTACACGGGCTGTTGAAGTAATACTTATTCACAACAACGAAATGTGTGTTTTTCTTATTATCGTTAATCCGCTCGTACAGTTTTTTCAAGATAGATTTATAAACATTTATCCAACATAAATAAATGACGTACCACTACAAGTTTCAGTACAATAAAAGCAGGCAAAAATATATCAATCTGTATAAAATAAAAATTAAAATTAGCTACCACATTTAAACAAAAATTATGACTTTAATTGCAAGCCAATTTGCTTCGATCTAAAATTTAGGATATAAATAATCTTTCAAAACGATGTTCATAGTGAGAACCTCCAAATATCATAAATTCAACACAATAGAAAGACGAAATATAAAAAAAAACTATTATTACTTTTTAGAAGTATCTCTTTCAATATCCGCTTAACCTGATAGATTGAAAGTTTCTCTCATAATACATTGGTTTGGTCTATCTATGACTAATTAAGCCATACAAATCACAATTTAAATAATATAACAAAAACACGTGAATTAGAAATCTCAAAACAATATGGAATGTGTAAGTATTAGAATTCTGGTGGCTTTCAACTAATTTAGCACGCTACCCCTTTCACTAATCGATCAAACCATCACACCACTACCTAATTTGATTGAGTTACGTCTCGATAGTACTTCAAAGGTCGCCTCTATTAAAATACATGCATACACCATCAAAACATAACCAAAGTTACAAGGAAAAATCCCCAAAATGTACACATTTTAACCAAAAACGTTGCAACTTTGTTCATTAAAAAAAAGAAGAAAAGAAAGATCCCCATTTGTCTATTAGAAATAGTCCCCAAAATGTCTATTAGAAACCTGTGGGCGTGACCTGTTTTTAATGTCAACCGACCATTTTTAAAAGCCTATAAAATCACGCCACATGTAACCAAATCAGTCGATACAACCGTTTTTAAATCTATTTGACTGTTTTTTTCTAAATCCCACAAAATTTATCTGACCATTCTTTTAAATCTATCTGACCATTTTCAAATCTATCAGATCATTTTTTAAATCCACCCGGCCATTTGTAAATCTAGTCGAGCATTTTTTAAATTTATCTGACCATTTTGTAAATCTATCCAACCATTTTTTTAAAGATATTTACCAGCCCGCTCGAAAACATAATAAACGAATAAACCTGAAGACGTCTCTTTCATTCATTTATGTTCATCAAAGTTCGTTCGTTTACATATATTTATGTTCGTTAGTTTACATTTGCTACCATAATACATGTATAAAATGTTTAAAAGCTATGGGCTCCCGGAAAAGTGTCCCTGTGCGGTTGCCCACGCTACACATGGGATGGGCCGACCCTTCTAATTAGTTGACTTTAAATCACAATTCAAAACATGTATGCAATCATTGAACCTAAAAGAATTCCCTAAATAAACCATGTATGCGAAAACAAACTTAATGAACCGAAACTGCAATGCCTGTTGTAGGTAATGAGCAAGCTTACGCCTTTGGGTTTTAAGAGAGAATTGCTTAATCAACTTTAGTACTCGACAACATCAATAATGTACCTGCACTAAAATAAAAAAAATAAAAAAAAATTGTAATTAGAATATTTGGTTTAAGCTGAAATGCACCAACTGACATAATAAAAGCTTAATATAATTCTTTTAACAAAAATGACATGAGTTTTTGTAGACCAAATGCACTCCATATTTATACCTAGAGTCCTAGACCAAATGCTCACTATTTATAAGCCTATTTTTACACGCATAATTAACGTTTCAAAGATAACTGTATGATGGAAAGAAGAATTTCACCAAATGGTTGCAATAATAACACAGATTCAAATTATATTGACTTTTCAAATTCAAAAAATACAAACTTTCAAAGTCATGTCTGGCCCGCCCATCTTGCAACCTCTAATATGGTTGCGAAAAGAAATTCAAAAAGTAAGTACTCAGTGTGCTGTAGACCACTCTACTTCACAGTATATAGACATAATAGAACAATGAGTGAGATTATCAAATAAAGTAGCAATTAAAAAACATTGATTTAAATCAACTAGATAAGGCATTTCGGGAACCACAGCAACAAAATGCCAGGGTACCCTACACAAAACAATAGGCAACAACTACTAAATCCTAGGATACCAGTGTGATTTTCTGACGTGATAATAAGCTTCGATAATTTACAGAGGTTTCGCCCACTTGCCTTTGATCTGAAAGTAGAAGCACACTAAACTAAGAAAATCATAATCACATGTACAAGTGTATTCATGAAGCTGTTAATTACCATTACGCGGGCTAATTAACTATGTTTGATGGCTTCCTTAGTTAGCTTCCCCACAATTGTATCTTTCTGGATTCAATAAACAATTGGGTTTTAGAAATCAAACAAACATTTAACTAAATTATAAAATAGCTTAGCAACATCACGATTGAGCTTTTTAACTTGTTTTGAAAGCGATGCATTCTCCTTCAAACATATATAACAACAAATTTGCCAAATCATTAATAATCCATAATTAACAAACCCTAATAAGAAGAATCATATATACCTGGGGATCTATATCAGTACTATCAGATTTACCAATCTGGCCTTGACGTCACATCTTCACTACAATCCATAAAATCGCTATGCGAAAATCATAGCATCAGTCGAAAGCCTTAATTGGTCATCAAGAAGAACCCTAATTGCAGGTGAAGAATAATCGAACAATCTAAACACCACCTAAAATAATCATTTGTATATAATTGAATACAATTAATCAGTAGTTCACCGAAGAAGATGGAGAGACAACAGGTTTAAGTTTGAACTTAGGGTTTAAGAATGTCATAATCCGTATGACAATACCAAAAACCCGTTAAAAGACCATACTCGTCAAAGCGGGTCAAATGCATGAGAAGCCTCCATTCATGAATAAAGCAATCTGGTGGCTTGAGAGGGGGTGGTGAGCGACCAGAACGCGACACTTCCCCGTATTACAGGGTTGGTTTAAAAAATTCGTTTATAATATTTAAATATTTTTTAGGAATTTAATTTTATTTATTATAAAGAAGTTAATAATATACTTGAGACTTGATGATGAAAGGGTTTCAAAAATAAATAAGATGTTATAACCCGGTGTAAAAGTTATGTAGGCTTGGTAAGACACATGACCCGCTTTTTTTACTATAAAATTGTTTCTTAATTATAGGTAATATCTTTAAAAAAAAACTTAGATATTAATTTTTAGTATATCCCTATTTTATAGGATATTCATATCAAATATAAATTGATGAGATTATTTTTAATATAATGAGATGTTATAGCTCGTTTAAGAGCGATCTGGGTTTGGTGAGACTTATATCCGTGAATTTGGGTCAAATGCATTAGAAGCCTCCATTACAAATAAAGCAATCTGGTGACTTGAGAGAATTTAGGGGAGTTTCATTTGTAAATAGTTAAGATATGCTTATTATTATATCATCTTAGTTTAATGGATATATAACATAACAATTTTACTTAAACTTTCATTAGAAATATTTTACATATGATATGCATATATATATATAAGGCTGATTTATTTTGAGAATCACTTTGAGTTTTAAGAACTCGAAAGAACTCAGCGTAACAATTTTTTTTTTGAATTTTTTTTACATATGCAATATATGTATGTTACATGTGCGTATAAAAATTATAGCATTTTTTACGCACCAAATCGACTTTTTACATAGATGTAACGGACGTTTAAATTAGTGTAATCATTGTGCATCTTTATTCTCTCTCATATTTAATTTTTTAATCAGATTTCATCTCAACCACATAATCTAACCTATTTAATTAAATGTGTGGTTAAGAATGAGGTTTTAAAGTTTTAAAACTCAACAAGGTTCTTAAATTATTACTCTCATATATATATATATAATATAGGGTTAGTTTCATTTGAGAACTCAAAAAAAGTTAAGAACTTTTAGGAATTATTAAAAAACAAATATTTTTTTAACTTTTTTTGTATATTAACATTATTTGAGACTTGTTTTTATCATATTTATAAAAAAAAAATTTTGATTACATATATAAATCACAAGTTACACATGTGTAAAATTTATGTAATAAAAATTTACATATGTGTAAAAAAACATAAATATGCGTAAAAAACTAATTTTTATAATTGTAATCGTCAATATAGATGTCAAAAATGATGAAACTACACTTAAGTAGCATTAACATACAAATTTTTTTATAAAAAAGTTAGTTATTAAGAGTTACTTCAAGTTCTTAAATAATTTAAGAGTTCTCAAATGATACTAATCCTTTATATATATATATATATATATATATATATAATTTATTTATTTAGAGAGGGAGAGAGAGAGTAAAGTTTGCATGAAAATAAGTTGCCTACAAGGTAGGGCGTTTGCGTATGACTAGACAATAGTCTATCATCTATCAATTGAAAATGGAGAGACAAAATAACCAACCTGCAAGCGTTCAAACAGCCAAGAAAAAGAAAAAGAAAAAGAAAAAGAAAAGGGACATGCATGCATGGCCTGTGGCTGTGGCTGTGGCTGTGGCTGTGGCTGTGGCTGTGTGTAAAGGATGATGAGTCTAATTCGACTTGCCACAAATGTATACTAGAAAAGGGTAAGCATCCAACCAATCATTACACCCAAATCCGTTAATCATCAAACCAATTTCACATCTTAGTTTCTGTGTGTTTTTGTTCTCTTTTGTGTTTTATACAAACACCCATGCATATGGCATGCATCTTCCAATAATGATATATAACTTTTTATATAATTAGAGACCAAAGGTTTGAATTAAATACAAATAAAGTTAACGTGCTAATTACAAGAATCAAGTACAGTAATTATATATATAAATAAAGTAATTATGTAACTATATCATAGAGTAATTACATAATTAGTCTATGATGTAGTTACATAATTTCTCTACTTGTATATATACTTTACTTGATTATCGCAATTAGCACGTCAATTTTATTTGTACGTTAACCTTCTCCCTAGAGACCAAATAGACTTAATTATTTCTTCCAAACAAAGTGTAAAATGTGAAAATGCATGTTGCACATATGCACCCTTTTGTTCTTCATATTTAGACCGTGTGTTATGTATGAAGAAGAGGAGTGACACCCTCTTTTGGCTCCCCTTTTGCTCTTACTTCAGTGGCGAGCGAGCAAAGGGGAATTCCCCTTGGCACCAAAGAGACTAGCGACACGGTAGCATGGGTGGCGCCACATAAATCAACCACAACGCTTAGTCTTATAGTTCTTCTATTGAATCTTTTCAGCAATTAAGCCAAATTTGATGTTTTATTAATTACAAAAATTTCATGAAATGACCTTTCTTAATCTTATAGATCCGACGAACTAAATTATCTTACAGAACTGATGACCTAAATGTAATTTTGATTAAAGTTTTGATAGCTTTTGTTTGAATCTATCCATATATAGACACGCCTAAGCAAATGTATGATTTCAACTTGAATTATGTAAGATAACATACAATATTATGATTTATGTCAAGTGTTAAAGAAAATGTAAAATCATTAAACTCTCAAATTTTCTTAGCATATAACCTTATAGTTCATCGTGCCGTGGTTGATTTTATCATACAAAAGTCGTGTATTACTTAAATAACGTAAAGGATATGATATGCAAACACTATTTCTAAATTTTCAGTAAATCAATAAAACATGCAGCAAAATAAGATACGGAACTTTATATCTTATAAAACAACACATGTTAGTTATTATAATTACCGTTGAGTGAAATAGTTTATTGTTTGGCCAAAGTTGTTATACGAACATGGAAAAGAGGGAGAAGGCAGGGGTCGTATGGTAATGACCGTAAAAGGAAAGACTGGAAGAGTCTTATCTATGAAGAGACACTACACTATGCCAGCATGAGTCTCATCGTTGAAGGGACACCACACTTCAAAATTTTCTGCTGCTTTGTGTATTTAGCGTAGCTGATAAACTATTATTTTGTAAATATTTAAATATTCATATCATCAAGATAAATTACTATTATTTATCTAAAACAATGATCATCACAAATAATAAACATTTAAAAACTAGAAAGTGTTGTCGCATTTTCTGTGAATACAAAAAAAAATGCAATACATCAATTTTTTTTTATTTATTTATTACGTGAGGGTGTCATCATATTAAACATATTGAATTAGGGTTAGCTCAACACTTTGGTGGTTTAAAATGATGTTTTGAAAACGAGGCCTTTTTGTAAAAGATTTATGTTGTTTTCACTGCAAATAAATCAAGATTTATCATTTTTTTGCAAATACATAAATAGTGCAATTCCTAACATATTCTCAGACCTAATTCAAGTTAAACGCCGCTCAAATCACACACATTAATCTAAATATCAAATCACAAATGTATAATTATTAATTTTATTTTGGAAATTAAAGGTCTTAGAAAGTGAGGGACTAAATCCCTACCTTCATTTCGCTATCTCAAGAGACAATACTGTATTGAATTACGCTGCAACTAAGATGCATATTGTGGGTTTGCTTTGGACATACGGCATTCAAAGGGGTTAGAAATAGAAAACGAGCAAGGTCTAAATTCGAATATAAAACCTCTTGTATAGGAATTCTCATACGCTTAGTCTTTCAAGATTAAGTAAACAATATGATTTCATGGACAAAAAAATGGTAAAATAAAGTAATATTACACGAGAATACTAGAGTATTAGATGTTTTTATTCTATATTTTTATAGCATACATAAAAACTTTGTATGATAAATGAGGCACAATACTGGTGGAGTGTTTTAATAATATTTTGGTCGTTCAAGAAAAAAAAATGAGACACAATGGAATAATTGATATATTTTCTTACGTAGTGCGTTAAATTTAGTCAATAATAAATAAAGTATTAGATAAATATTCAATTATCTAAATTGTCAATTTCAAATAATTGTATAGATTTCGTACCATTTTATTGATGTTTGACTATGAAGGAGAATTATATTGTGAAGAGACACTTTCCTTACATTTCATTTTCTTTGCGATTTCAATTCTCACTTTCGTTCTCCTTTAGCGGAAGTATGATCTGATTGGTTCAGACAAAGTCTAATCTTAGATGCACTTAAATTGACTCAACACTAAAGGTGGACAAACCGGTTTAAAATTTAAAGTCGGTTTGGGTTGAAACCACTTAATCGGTTTATAATCGATTTCGGTTTGGGTTGAAACCAGTTTCTTGACCAAGTAACGATCGGTTTAGGTTCGTTTTGGTTCGGGTTTTGACTGATTTTGGTTGGTTTCGTTTCGGTAATCGGTTTGGAACCAGTTTTTATGGAGAAAATTACAAATCGGTTCTAAAAGCACGGTTTTAATCGGTTTCAAACCGGTTTCTAAATAATTTTGTTTCAAACCAGCTCGGTTTAGGTTCGATTTTCAGGCCGGGTCAGTTCAATTAACCGGTTTATTTGCCTACCTCTACTCAACATGTAACCATAACGTTTAATCAATAGATCCGATTACTTTGGACTTTGATCTTAATTTCTATTATCATCCACCACTTTGACGTTTTGTGACATATGAAAGCATATTTAAAGCAAATTGTTTTCGTCCTTGGACTTTGATCTTAATTTCTATCATCATCCACTACTTTGGACTTTGATCTTAGTTTCTACTTTCATCCAATTAAAAACGAAAATACACGAAAGTTGCATTGCAATTATACTATACCTAAAATTAAACTAAACCTTTGTGTATAATTAAAATCTTTTCAAATTCTATATGCGAGGTTTGTATTAGATTATATGAACACCAAATCATGATACGAGTCATATTAGAGATGTGATATACTCACAAGAACATATGAGAAAGAAATCATTATATAGATAGATTTTACCCTATTTATTTTTGTGTATGTACTTTTCCAGGTTTGCATTAGATTACACAATTAAAAATGAAAATACATGATAGTTGCATATCAATTATATCATACCTAAAATAAAACTAAACCTTTTGTGTATAATTAAAATCTTTTCAACTTTTATGCGAGGTTTGCATTTAGATTATATGAACACCAAACCATGATACGAGTCATGTTAGGGATGTGATATACTCACAAGAACATGTGAGAAAGAAATCACTATGTAGATAGATTTTACTCGATTTATTTTCGTGTATCTAGTTATTTTAGTATCATCAAGTTATTGGGTAATTGGGATTTAGTCTAAACCAAATGAGAATTCACATTATAGACCGGCACAAGTTTGGAGATGTACAGTGTAAACTTGCCCAAGACTATTATGACTTTATATTAATAAACCTCTATTCATTCTAAGAGGGTTCCAAAAGGTGTTACCCTTTGGTGGGTTTGGGGTGATGCCCAAGCAGGATAAAGGGTTAACCCCTTGTGGGTGTCCAAGGGTCAATACCCTAAGCTGGCTCACTCTGAATTGCCAAAACTTACATTGAGAGTTAACGGTCATAACTGCCTCTTGAACAATTGCATTGTTTCACCCAATCTTGATATCGATCCGGCACCTATATAAGGGCATCACGTGGTTAGATTTCATGAAAGAATTTTTCACACTTCGAATTTCACAGATTAGATGCACTCATTTTTTAGAAACTTCTGGTTTTATCTGATTATTGATTTCGTGATAGGAGAAAAAAAATTTAATTTGAAAAGAACTAAGTGATTCAGAAATTTATCTAGTCATAGATGAAATCCAAGACAAATTACATGTGTCGCACATCATTTTTGTAGTGGAATACGAGTTCATCTATGAATGCTATTAACATGCCACATTTAAACCGATTTTTATTCAAAAATCATAAATAGAGAGATCTTGATGCCTTCCAGGATTTCTTGTATGGATCCTATTACATATGATATCCTTACAAGCTACAATCGTTGCATGATGTTTGTGATGGTATGTTGATTCTTGAACTACATTGTCTACTCGTTATCCACATTTCAAAAGGTAATGTTGAAATGTGTCTTTTCTATCAACCATCACGTCTTTCTAAATATACAAGTTTCTCATTCACATTACTTTGAACATGTTTAACCTTCAAACAAAAGCTTAATGAAATATTGTCTGAACAATATAACTGTTGGAATCATAAGACGTGATAAGATGCTTCTATTGTCAATGATGAAACATCATTTCTATGTAATAATCATTGTATATTATGTTTTTCTTCATTTGGCATGGGTTAATGTTACAACCAGTGATCGATATTATTTCATAGGTGAGCATAAGTGTTTATTTTTATTTATATTTTTAAGATGATGAGATAAAGCTCATATACCCACTAATTAATACATAACCAATGCATGCAATGGTTGATCAATATTATCATGAGTATCATGATGTTGGTTGATCAATATCTAGCTACTGCTTCGATTGCATAACGCTAGTTATAAAATTCATTTTTGCCAACAACACACTACCTGTGCCACACCCCGACCAACGATAGAATATGTCGGGACGTAACTTAGATTGTTCATAAGCTCAAGACACTAATAAAAATAGTGATAATAGTTATGAAATTTATTTCATAAATCCAAGTACACATAGTTCAAACAAAACCAAAACAACCGTCCAAACTTATCAAAACTTGGCAAATTATTAAATATCCTAAAGGTAGATACTAAATTCTTCAATCAGGTAATCATCCAATAAGCATACTTGCAACGCGCGTGAAAATAATATATCTAGTCAACAATATATTGTGAGCAAAACACAAGATTTGATGTATATAATATGAAAAAAATACACAATTCTATGCGGATACAGTAATTACAGCATTTAATACAATATATAACAATTAAAGTCCGTTCAATATAACAAAAGTTAAACTACTAAGACAAGGCATATGATCATATTAATGAGGATGAGAATGAGGACGAGGCTACCAATACAATAAATAAACATATTGTCTATCAAGCATATAACAAGTAAACGAGCAAATACACGTAAACGCATATATATGGTGGTTGAGAACTCATTGTTGTAAAAAATAAGGTTGTGGTACGCATGTTACCCCCAAAATAAAACAAAAAGTAAAAAGAGGTGTGAATTACTCACTTTAAAACTAGGCAAGAAAAGATATGAGAACAAAGTTGTCATACCCCAACCTAAGGCGGAATATGTCGGGGCGCGACATAATTATATCATAGCTCAAAAGACACTAAAGTAAATATACGTGTCAATATCTAAATTATTTATTTCATATAATTCAAGTACGCAAAAACACAAACATTGTTTCGAATTAAATAACATTACTACTTAAATAAATAAGAACAAATCCGTCCTTATTACCCATGCAACCTAAAGTCTAATCTACTCTTTAATCTCTTGCTTCATCCAATATAGCTACCTACGCCATGTGTGAAAATATGTAGTTTGTCAACATAAAGTTGAGAAAGTAATCACGGTTTTTGAATATATATAATATTGAAAATGACAATTCCTTGCGATAAATATGAACTACTATAACTAGCATGACAATAAATATAAAAATTGTCTTTTCACTCGAATCACATAGATAACGAGCTACTCCGACGTCGTATGATCATACTATTGAGGATGAGGATGAGATACCAACCACCAAAACATAAAATAAACACATAGTCACATTTACACATATAACTAATTGAGCAATATCATATAACGCAAATAATGGTGAAAAATGATTAACTTGTGAACGCATAACACCCCCAAAATATAAAACGGTAAAAAGGAGGATGTGAATTACTTACCTTTTAGTGTGTGGATTAATGAAGATGAAACGACAATAAATAATTAAAGTGAAAACGGTCGAGCTCCTCGAGATTTGCCAACAAAGATTCCTAGTTAAATATAATGTTAATCAATTATAAACGAAATATTAACAAGAGTTATAACGTATTTGAGATTGATCGGTGTTTTAAGATTAAAGATCTATTAGTTTAGTTGTTAAAATAAATTTGGAGATTAATATATTAATGATTTGTATTATTATTATCACTAGTATTAATATTAGCGTTGTGCATGTATTTATAAATAAATGAACATTATGAATATTCAATATTAATTAGCCATGGAATTATATATAATATGTTTGATAAAAAAAGGTTGTTATGCACCTGTATATTTATTAACGGGATCAATTATTTGAACTTACAATCTAGCTCGGTTTATTATTATTATTATTATTTGATTATATTTATTTATTAGTATTAATATTATTTTATTGTTGTTAAATATGATATTTATCTAAATGTATTAATATCATTAGTATTAATACTATATGTAGGTATTTATAAATAATCGTTATAAATGCATAACCAATATTAATTAATTATTATAACACACACATATGTGTGTGTTTAATAAAAGTATAAATGCTAATCATTATTGAAAATGTTATACACCTATATTAATGAAAAAAAAGTTTTTAAATATTTAAGCGAGTTTAGTTTACTTTAATATAAGAGGAATTATATATATTTATTAAACTCCAATTATAAGTATATATATAATGTATATATTTGTATATGTATATATGTATTTGTACATAGTATAAGATGTTGGAAAAATCAGGAAAAAGATAGCCCGGGGCTTGGTTTTGTTAAAAATAATATTTATTTAACCTTATAGGTATATACAAATAATAATTTAACAAATAAAAGGTTTATAAAAATAAAAATACCAAAAACCGGGCCTGGGGAACTCGAACCCGCACCCCAGGCCTAGGGCTGTTCACGAGTCGAGCCCGAGTCTAGCCAGGATGGTTTCGAGCTCGGGCTCGAAATTAAACGAGGAAACTTAGCTAGGCTCTAGCTTGATTTTGAAGCTAAAAGAGCTTAAGATCGAGCCAACGAATCGAGCCATGACTCGAGCCGAGCCAGTGTTGATTTTGGCTCGGTTACAAACATGATCCAAATCAGCTCAGGATGTTTCAAATCAACTTTTTATAACTAGTTTTATTCGAGCTTTTTCGAGCGAGCCACGAGTCTGAGCTTCGAGCCTCGAGCTTTTTGAACAACCCTACGGCCAGGCCGGTTCTCATGTTTTAACATAACAGGCGCTGGCCAACTGAGCCAACTCTGAACTTGGTAAATACATGGAAACAGACATATATATGTAGTTTGTGCAGTTTACCCTTAACCTTGAACAAACCCTAGATCTCAAACTTGTTTAATTGCTCGATATTTGTTACAATTGATTTGGGATTATCATTAATCATTAGAAAATGACTATAAAGCATAAATTTACTACCGAATTTGATGAGGGCTTAGTGGAGGACGACAGAGTAGTTTCACGGCTTAATCCGAACTTAAAACAGGTGTTGACGGCTTCGTATATCAAAATTGTGTTAGGGTTGTTTGTAGGATTGAGAGGGATGTGTGAGCGAGTTTAATTGTGTTTTGATCGAGTATATATAGTGTAAATGAGTCAAGGTCAGCTGCGTGTAACACCCCGGCAAAAGCGGAAACGCCCGAGTGTGACGCACAGATTGCTCAAACACACGTGGCACTATTAAGTGACCATAATAACATTAATTCATTAAATAGCGAAGTACACAAGTTCAACAAGTAAACAATTCAAGTTTAAATCAAAGATAAACAATAATCCGTTTATTAAATACCCTAAGCAATCTAGGTGTCTTCATACTTCATCTTCTAATCATCTTACCTGTAACATATGTATAAAATAAAATCAGCTATAAATAGCCAGTGAGTTTCCACAGTTTTAAATACATACATAAAAACCATACAACTCATGGACAAGTGATAACGAGCAAGTAAGTCCTTTCCAATTGGTAACAACCAACGTACTTGGGTAATCGCGCAAGTAAGGTCCTTTCCAGTTGATAGCAATCAACGTACTCGGATAATGAGGCCCTTTTCCACTCGATATAAATGGACCGGAGTGCAAAGGGGGGCATATGATCATACTTAATGAAGCTTCCCAACGTGCAAGTAATATTCGTGCAAGTAATACAAGTATCACACAAGTCCATATACGAATTGTAGTTTTGTAATAGAAGAAATCAATAATTGAATTTTAATATGGATACATATGCTACCCCAAAACAATAAAACATTAAAAGGGGTGGTGAAAAACTCACCTTAACGATTGAGGCAAAAGGGATATGAATAACTTGAAAGCATTTGAAAATGACCACAACTGAACACTTCACGTAAGCCGAAGCAAGCGATCCGTACTAACTAAATTGAGTAAAAACCAGACTTAATCGATAATCGAACGGGGTTGATTATTGCATATCTTGAAAGGTGTTATTTTATATTACTTTTATATTTTTGATTATTTTATTACCATCTAAGCTTTAACGAAAGATCGGCTATTAATGCGATTTAAGCACTTTAATGGCGAGAAGACGAAGTTTATATGTTCGAAAAGTTTGAACTATTGTTTATAAGTTATATTTATATTTATTGTGTTGACGAAAACAATTTTTATAAGTTCAAAGTATACTTTACGTTTATTAAACGATTTTTAAATACGATTTACGAAAACAGGAAACTTGGTTTTTAAATGTAAAACAGTAAGATTTATATTATATTTAATTTACATAATCTTTATTTAATTTAAAAAGGTTTTTATAAATTTATTTTGAGTTTTAAATGATTAAAAATTATTTGCTAAAAATAATTAAATAAAGAATAATAAATTAAATAAACTTGTATTTAAAAAAAAAGAAGAGAAAACAGTTATGACCCATGGTTTCGAAACCGGGTCTGTGTGTTACGATTATGATGTATTAACCAACTGGTCTAGGATGGATATTCGTTAATGTTCTGGTTTTAATTATATATATATATATATATATATATATATATATATATATATATATTAGTTTCTAATGATTTTTAATAATAATAATAATATAAGCAGTTTATCAAAAAGAAAGGTTGTTCTATGAACTTTAAATTTTCGTTGATTTCCACATCCTTTAGAGGCATATCTAAAGTTTCGTCAGCCAAACACTTGCGTAAATTAGAAACATGACATCATGTATGCCTTTCATCTCTTCTGGTAATCGTAAGCGATAAGCTACAGTACCGATTCTTTCTAACACTTCAAATGGTCCAACAAAACGCGGACTTAATTTTTCTTTCTTGCCGAATCGTATAACACCTTTCCATGGTGAAACCTTTAATAAAACTTTGTCGCCTACTTGGAATTCTAACGGCTTACAGCGAACATCAGCATAATTCTTTTGTTGATCTCTTGCCTTTTTAAGTCGTTCATGGATTTGTAGTATCTTATCCTTTGTTTCTTGGACTATTTCTGGCCCAGACATTTGATTATCTCCAGTTTCAGACCAACATACCGGTGTTCTATATTTCCGTCCATACAATGCTTCAAATGGTGGGGCCTGAATACTCGTATGATAACTATTATTACATGAGAATTTCATCAAAGGGAGATGATCATCCTAACTTCCTCCAAGATCAATCACACAAGCTCGGAGCATATCTTCAAGCGTTTGAATTGTTCTTTCACTCTGCCCATTAGTTTTAAGGATAGTAAGCAGTGCTAAGATTCAGTTGAGTTCCTAATGCTTGTTGGAAACTTTTCCAAAAATGAGACGTAAATCTACTGTCTCGATCAGATATGATAGACAATGGCACACCATGTAATGACACAATGTTGTTTACGTATATTCATGCCAATCTATCCATAGAGTATGATTCATTGATGGGTATGAAAAGAGCTGATTTAGTTAACCTATCGATGATGACCCAAATAGCATTATGCTGTTGGGTAGTCTTAGGGAGTTTCGTAATAAAATCCATTCTTATCATCTCCCATTTCCAAACAGGTAATTCAGGCTGTTGAAGCAAACCTGAAGGTTTTTGATGCTCAGCCTTGACTTGTAAACATATTAAACATTTGGCTACGTATAGAGCAATATCCTTTTTCATCCCGTTCCACCAGTAGTTCGACTTAAGATTCTAATACATTTTATCACTACCGGGATGCATCATACACTTCGATCGATGAGCTTCACTCATAATCTTTTCACGTAAGTCATCAATCTTTGGTACCCAGATTCTGTTTCCAAGTCTAAGTATGTCATCATCTCCTTTGACTAAAGAGTCGATTGTACCATTACGTTTTTCTTTGGAGATTTTATTTCCTTTGATTGCTTTATTTTGAGCCTCCTTGATTTGTACAATTAAATCTATTTGTAGTTCCAGTTTTAAGGCTCTAACCCTCTTGGGTTTTTCATGTTCTTTGCGACTAAATGCGTCAGCTACTACATTTGCTTTTCCTTCACGATAGATGATTTCACAATCATAGTCGTTTAAGGTTTCCATCCATCTTCTCTATCGCATGTTAAGTTCTTTCTTATCAAAGATGTGCTTTAAGCTTTTATGATCAGTGTACACGATAAACTTAACTCCATATAAATAGTGTCTCCATAACTTTAAGGCAAAAATTATGGCACCCAATTCTAGATCATGAGTTGTATAATTCTTTTCGTGCACTTTCAATTGATGAGAAGAATAAGCTATTACTTTGTTTCGTTGCATCAGTACACAACTTCATACCTGAATGAGATGCGTCACTAAATACAACAAAGTCTTCTGTACCTTCTGGCAAAGCCAGTATAGGTGCATTAGTAAGCTTTTGTTTAAGTAAATCAAATGCTTCTTGTTACTTGGTTCCCCATTCATACTTAACATTCTTCCGAGTTAAAGAAGTTAAGGGAACTGCTATACGGGAGAAATTCTCAATAAATCTTCTATAATATCCGGCCAACCCTAAGAAACTTCGAACTTTGGTTGGCGTTCTAGGAATTTCCCATTTGTCTATCGCTTCAATTTTGGCAGGATCTACTTGAATTCCATTTGCATTTATAACATGACCAAGAAATTGTACTTCATGAAGCCAGAACTCACACTTAGAAAACTTAGCATACAATTTCTCAGTTCGAAGTAATTCAAGCAAAATCCTGAGATGAACCTTATGATCTTCTTCCGATTTAGAATAAATAAGTATATCGTCGATGAATACGATTACAAATTTATCTAAATAAGGCTTACAAATTCTGTTCATCATGTCTATGAATGCTGCGGGAGCATTTGTAAGTCCAAAAGGCATGACTGTGAATTCAAAATGTTCATATATGGTTCTAAATGCAGTCTTTGGAATATCTTCTTCTTGTACTTTTAATTGATGATAACCTGAACGTAAATCGATTTTCGAAAACAACTTGCTCCTTGTAGTTGATTAAACAAATCGTCGATTCTTGGGAGTGGGTATTTGTTCTTGATTGTTACTTTGTTTAGCTCGCGATAATCGATGCACATTCTCATTGAACCGTCTTTCTTTTTCACAAATAAGATCGGAGCTCCCCAAGGTGAAGAACTCGGTCTTATAAATCCTTTCTTCAACAGTTAATCTAATTGTTTCTTTAATTCTTTCATCTCCGTTGGAGCTAATCTATACGGGTATTTGGCTATTGGAGCGGTTCCAGGTACTAAGTCTATTCTAAATTCAACATCATGCTCTGGTGGTATCCCTGGTAATTCTTCTGGGAAAACGTCAGGAAATTCGGAGACAATTGGTACGTTTTCTAATTTTTTCTCTTTAGGTTATTCCTTCACATACACCATGAATGCTAAGCATCGTTTGCGCAAACATTTATTAGCTTTAATCATTGAGATTAAGCTAACATGACCTGCATATTTGTCTCCAGCAATTTGGATTATCTTCCCATTTGTACGAATTTCAATTGCTTTCTTATCACATAAGATACAGGCTTGTTTATCGGATAACCAGTCCATACCTAAAACGATATCAAAGCCTGCCAATGTCATGGGTAACAACTGGACATGTATGACATGTCTTGCTAATAGTATTTTGCCTTTATTCAAGACTTCAGATATTCTAACTTGATTACCATCGGCCGTTTCTACGACGAGAGATTTATCTAATTTAACTAAGGGTTTGTTTAATAGACTACAGAATTTCTTATCTATAAAACTTTGGTTCGCACCTGAGTCGAATAAAACCCTAGCAAAAACATTATTAACGAGAAACGTACCGGTTATGACTTCTGGCGTTTCAGCTGCCTTCTCGGTGTTGAGCACAAAAACACGTGCATTTCCCTTCCTACCCTCATTCTTGGTGCCACTACCACTTGTACCTTCTCCTCCAGTTCTCTTCTTCGGACATTCATTTCGAAAATGTCCCATCTCTCCACAACCGTAACAAGCAATTTTATTCTTCCAACAATCAGTGGTTCCATGACCCACTTGTTTACAATTAGTACAGGTGACTGACTGATTGAACCTGCATCTTCCAAAGTGTCTTCGGTTGCATATCTTACACAACGGAATTGGTGACTGGGGATTCCTCTTCTCTCCATGGTATGGTTTCTTGTTTCCCCTATCATTCTTTTTAAACACAACCTCCCTCTTGAAGGTATTCTCTTTTTTTTCTTCTTCACGAGTCCTGATTAAACCATTCATCATATACCCAGCCAATTCCATGGCTGAATCAATAGTTTAAGGTAGAAACGATCTAACCATATCTCTAATATCTTTTGGCAAACCACAGATATAACGAGTGACTTTATTATTTTTCGGCGTTACCAAGTGTGGTACTATCCTACAATACTCCAGGAATTTAGTATTGTAGTCGTTGAGATTTGTTCCAACAACTCTATGATTTAAAAACTTGATTTGAATTTCATCTTTTTCGTTCATCAGACAAAACTTCCTGATTAGGAGATCCTTGAATTCTTCCCAACTTAGCTTGTACATGTTTAATCTACCCTTAGCTTGTATAAGAGTATTCCATCATTGTAGAGCTTCACCTTTGAATGATTAGGAGGAATATTAAATTGCTTCTTTCTCAGAACACTTAGTAATGACATTAATGGCTTCTATTTCTTCAAGCCATCCCAGTGTAGCAATAACACCGTCACTTCCATGGAAATCTTTAGGTTTGATTGTTTGGTATGTCTTATAACTAAAACCTTTCTTAGTCTTTTGTTTCTTGGTTTTCTTCTCCTCATAATCGCTATCAGCATTAGAGCTGACATGTTCTTCATCCTCGTCCCTCTTGGATTTGTTAGATTTCTCATTGCTCGATGCGTCTTTCTTCCTCATAGTCTCTAGCATAACTGGAAAAACTTTAGCGATTCCTTTTGCAATCATTTCTTGCATATCTTCCTTTCTCACAAATTGATCACCAGCGGGAGGGGTAGCATTCATTTCTTGATTTTCGATGTTTTTCTTTAGTCTTCCCCTCGTATTCCTTGAGGGTCCACTATTAACTTCAACGTTTGAATTTCCTCTTTTCGACAATCTATAGACGAGAAATAGGAGGTAACTATTAGTTACTATCTCTAAGAATTCATCAATGGCATATATATCTTATTCGTACTTTCATGCACTTATATTGGTTAAAGCCTAAGTACTTTTCTCAAATACTTAATTCGCTAAAACCGATGGCTCTGATACCAACCTGTCACACCCCGCCTTCGGGCCTAGGTGTGTGACTCACAGTTGGTACCACTTTTGTCAATTTATCAAAGTTTGCAGCGGAAATTGTTATTTTAAAATATTTACTTTTATAACTTAAGGAATTAAATACCCTTCTTCATTTTACAAAATTACTTGTTTAAAAACAAGTTTTACATATGCCTCATTACAAAATTAGCTGAGCCACCAGCTGCATACTATGCCTAGTGATCTTCTATCTCCACAGGCATATTCACCACTATACATTGCTCCTGGTTACCTGAAAACAGTTTAAAAATACGTCAGCTATGCTGCTGGTGAACACGCAGACTCAATAAAAAATTTTCACAATTAGTAATGACACAACACCAATAGTGTTCAATGACTCAGTGTGTCTCAATTCCGTCTCATCGGAACTAAACATACGCACAAACCACATAATCGGACTTCACTCTCCCTAGAGACAGTCACTTGCCTCATGGTTAGTATGTCTATAGTGTGCCCACTACAGTACATATATGTAAGGATCCAGACACATGTGTATTTTAGCCTGTGTGTTTAGTACTACCTTGTATCGAAACGTTTTAGAGGATTTGAACCAACCCTCATGCAAATACTTTCATAACTCTTTACATATAGATAACAGTCCATAGTTTATAAGAGTAAATATGTTTTCAAAAAGATAGTACATAGATGTATTCACATCATAAAATATTTCACACTATAAAAAGGTTGAACATATTCACCTTTTATTATATCAATGTATCTCACTGACAATTGCCTGTTCTTTATCTCAGTCCTATAGTACGAAAATAATATTTCATAAATAACTAGATCAAAAATCTAGCTTTGGATCTTTAGTCTACTTGTATAACCTTTACCTTGATATTCCTTTCTTTTATAAAGCATTTATATGCTACGTTTCTTCATCATGAAGAAACGTGTATATCAAAATTCTTCTTTCATAAGATATATCTTTATAAACCAAATAATAATATTTCATCAATAATCTTAGCTTATCAAAACTTATATTTCACTTACTATCTGATCAAGGTATAGATTATATCCCTAACTAGGGTCTAAGCCATATAATAATAAAATAATAACTTAAGCAGAACCCCTACCTTATGCGGGTATTTTGCTTAAGCTTTAAACGGGCAGCACTTCTACTTCCTTATCACGTATTGAATCTTAAACCGTCGGGACCTCACTTCCGGCTTGCTTAACAAATCTACAGATAGTCAAAACTCCCGTTCTTTCACGAATTACGAGAAATCAGGATCTCGAAACCTCACAATAGTCGGGCACGCCTCCCAAGGTTCTGTGTTTTGCCCACCGTCGCGTAGCGCGATGGGCCTCTCCATAGGCCGTCGCGTAGCGCGACGCTGCAATTCAGGAGATCCTGCCACGTTTTGACACGTGGTTGATATGGTTACTTAACCGGGTCATCGTGTAGCGCGATACCCTTTCCTTCTGGACCATCGCGTAGCGCGACGCCTCTTTTTCTATACTTCCGGGAAACACCATTGCGTAGCGCGATGTTAAACATAACCTACCCATCGTTTAGCGATGGGTCTAGCAAACCAAAATTTTATTTTCAGCCCCTGGACTTTGTTAACTTGTCACGTCTTGGTCTATCTTCCACAGTTCAAAAATACTAAAGCGGCCCTTATACGGCTCACGGAGATGCGAGCGTGCAAAGTGCGCCATCAAAACGCCATATTACGCACATCGCCCGAGTCCGTGTCCGTGTCCGAGTCTGCACGCGTGCGCGTCGGGTGCTTCGCACCCTCCGCTAAGACTAGTGAGAGTGGTTAGACACACAAGAACATTATCATGGAAAACTCCTTCCTTATAAAGTGCTTCCATTTCTTTCCCACTTTCCATGTGGGATGGAGTTTTCCTTATTTATTCCTTAACATAAATTGCCTTCTTTACTTTATCATACGTTTCCCATTATTTATCTCATGAATATTTTTGGTCCTTCACCTTTATAAATTTGTCAAATTTGAACCAAAACTTTGTGGGCGTTACAAAAATTGTGTTAGGGTTTTTGTTCGTAGGATTGAGAGGGATGTATGAGTGAGTTTAATTGTGTTTTGATCGAGTATATATAGTGTAAATGAGTCAATGTCAGCCGTAGGTTTGATTGAACATGTTAGCTGTCAATTCGTTGTAGTTTTCTACATTTAGAGTGTCGGTAGAGTCGTATTTGTAGGTTCTGTGGCGGGTGGATCTAACAATGTTCTTGGATCAACCGAGCTTAGTGCTAGTGGAAATCACACTAAGCCACCTAAGCGGTCTCGGATCTTGAGATGTTATTTTCGGGTGTAGTGAGAAAGAGAGACGAGAGAAAAACGAGAGAAAGTAAGAGAAGGGAAGATATGTGAGTTAGTCAAATTGGCAAAAGGATGTGCTTCTCATGGCATGCTCCTTATTTATAGAGGAGCATGCATGAGAGATTTCTTTATTTCCATAATGCTCAATGGGCTTGATTACAAGTTTTTCCCTTGGGCCATTACATATAAAATGAACTATTAAAGTCCAAGAGAAATAAATACATTCAATACAAAAGACTAATATTAACAAAATGAGGTCTAACAATCTCCCTCTAGTCTTTAGTATTGAAAACCGTCGGTGTCGTATTCTATCCAGCCGTCCTCGGGTAGTGGAAGTTCAACAACTCTTTTAACAAACTTGTTGAAGGCTTCAACTATCCGGTCTGTGTTCTGACGACCGATGTCCTCGACGGTTCCCAGGGGTGAGTTGTAGAGCTTCTTCACATATTCTATTTGCAGCCCCATTAGCTCGTGCTCGTTAAATATACGGATCTCAGGTAGATCTTTGCAGTGTATGACGACCTCCCTTGTCGTGTTATCGAATTCCCAGCCAATGAAGTCTCGGAGGATGTTGGGAATATAGGGCTCACCATGGTAGATGATATGACAATCCTTTGGTGCCCTGTATCTCCACATTTTTCGTGGCTCTCCGGTGGCTGGGTCTATCTCCCTTGGGTTCTTGTACTTGCGACCCTTATTTAGCTCGAAATCTTTGTAGTCCATTTTCGATTGACGATGTAGATAATTTGGGACCCAACTTTCTAACGTACTCCCAACCGCACCATGGCCTAGAGCTTTTCAGAGATAGTTACTGTCAAGCTCTGGTAACGTCTTTAACTCGCGGTGATTGAGATAAATCAGATCGCCGCTATATCGTCTGATTGCCCAACAATTGTTCTCCTTATTATATTTCGTGTAGACGATCAGTGAATCATCATGGCAAGGATAGTTGAGCTCGCGGGCACATGCACGACTTGACACAATATGAGTCTTTCTCTTCTTCTTTGGTGGTTCCTGTGTCAAGTCGGCGGTTGGATCGGAGACGGGATCAGCGGCAGGAGTCTCTGAAGTTTGAACTTGAGCTGGAGGTGTATCTGGATTTGGCGAGTAGTTGATGTATTCGTCTTCTACTGCCTCTTCCGTGTTAGTTGTAATGTACTACTCTAAGTCCTCTCTTGCTTCAATAAAGGCTTCCAACATACTTGCAAAATCACCTTCAAGGAATATCTCTTTGTACATGTCAATGATCTATGTGTCGTGTTCCCTGACTTTGCCAGATGAATCATGGGTAGCAGGGTCTTCATAATCATGTTGAGTGGGTGGAGGTGATTGAGTGTTAACTCCACCTCCACCTCCTGCTGCCCCGTCCCCTCGGTCTTCTCCATCTCTACCACCACCACCACCACCATCATCATCATCATCATCATCATCATTATCATCATCATCATCATCATTATCATCATCATCATCATCATCATCATCATCATCATCATCATCGTCATCAAAGCTGTCGTGCACGTTGTCGTCTTCATCGTCTTCACCATCATCATCTTCTTCCTCATCATCATCTTCCTTCTCTCCTTCATTTCTACCACCAATACCACTAGATTGGCCGCCTTGTTGTACCAACCGACCAACAGTCGCCTCTTCTTAAGACGTCACAACCTGAACTCCTCGCGTAGCCATACTAGGACCGCGGTAGGCTGAGATCCACCAGCCTGAGAAGTCTCACCAGACCTTCTCCAACTCCTGAAAACTGTATCAAGTTGATCCTCCAGACCGTGAAAGTCATCTTCATGAATACCCATAAGGTCTGAGGCCGCTTGATACTTGCTCACCAGTTCTTCATTTGTTTTCAGTTGAAGCTCATTGAGATGATCATGCTCCGTCACTTTTGCTTAAATTGCCTCCATCTCGGCTCTAAGTGTCGCATTCTCAGCCATGAGTGTATCGAGGGAGGCAGATGATGCTAGTTGATTCTCTAAATTTGTGACTCCGGAGTTTGTAGCCTCACATTCAACATCCCACTTCCTCGTCGCATCTTCGATCTTCTTGTTAAGATTTGTTCTAATAGCGCTTGCACTTGATAAGTTTCTCTTTAATGTGGTCATTCTGTCTCCAAGCCTTGAATGATCTGCTCGCAAATTTGTGTTCTTAAAGGCTTCATGGTTCATTAGCACCTGCAAATTCTGGATTCGGGTATGGAAAGTATTTGTCAACGATCTTTGAATTTCAACAAGTGCATCGCTTGCCTCCTTCTGCTCTTCCAATACCCTTATCCTCTCCCTTAGAGCTTCCTTCTCTTTCTCATCCTCAATCGCCTTCTGTTTCATATCTTTGATGAACTTGAGGAGCGTTATTTCTCGTTCCGTCCTTTTTGCGTTGGATTCCTCCAGTGCGACGATCCTATCAAGGATAGGATCGGCGTATACTGGAGGTGTCGAAGACTTCCATCGGGCAATGGGTTTGGGTGAAATAATAGTGGATGGTGGTGTGATAGACACTGTGGGTGGTGAGGTTACTTGCAAAGGTAAGGTAATGGATTGGGTAAGTATTTGTGAAGTTGTAGAGGTGGGTGGTGTTGGTTGTTTGGCAAGTGGTGTTGTGGATTGGGGTGGTGAAGTTATAACGGTTTGGCTCCATAAGCTGGTTGTTTGGATTGGTGAGCTGAAGATAGAGAATGTGAAGATTGAGGTAGGTTGTGTAGGTGGTGTGGTTATGGATTATGTTTGAATGGGTTCAGTCGGTGTAGATGGTCGTGGTTGATCTTGAAGTGGTAAGGGTGGTATTTGGGGTAGGAAGGTCGATATTGGTTGGTCTATTGGAGTGGGTTCGGGTGAGGGTTCAGGTGAGTCATGGAGTAAGGTTTTGGTTTTATTGGATTTTGCTTTCTTTCTGGTCTTTTGCTTCTTGTAGGTAGGGATCTGGATTTTGGTTACATCTAAGTCCTTAAGGGCTTTGGCTAGGGCTTCTTTGGTGTTTATAGGTTGGTCAGAGGATTTACCTTGAGAGGGAATCTTCAACATGAGCTTGGATGACTTCTGGGAGTCCCCAAGTTTCCTCAGACGCTTCAAGGGCAGCTGGTCTTCCTCTTCCTCCTTGAAATCAACAACCTTGCCCTTCTCAGTATCCTTCCTCTTTAGATCATTCTTGGCTTACGTGCGGTCCTCAGGAGGCTCATCAGACGAATCTTGGTATGCCTCAACCTCTGGCTCATCATCCTCTTACTAAAACAGATCGAACTTAGGACCCGGCCTTGGTCCCTCATATTGATATCCCCTTCCTTTGGTGCTCAGCAACACACCAAAAATTGAAGTCTTGATCTCATTCACATGATAGGGCTCGGGAAGTGACTTCTTGTCCTTAGCTTTCTTTGATCCCGGCCTTGGAACATCTGGAATCAAATAATCTAAAAGCATTTTTACAAATCTTGGGTACATAAGCCATGTAGCCTCACTCCTGATATTTCCCAACATACATAGAAATATCCTCCTAGAGTAATTGAACTCCTCCCAAGTCGTTAGTGCAAACTTGATACGAACCCAGTCAACCCTTATGCTGTCGAACCCCCCACGAATATCCATAAAGCAATGAGTCACTATGTGGAAAAGAAACCTCCAAAATGGCAGGTGATGTTTCTTCTCGAGGCTCTTCCGTTCGGTGTCGTATCCCATCTTTGTAACAAACTCAACCAAATTCTTTCTGTCTCCCTTCTCATATTTATAATCTGGTTAGTCAGCAATCATTAACACCCGTCTAATATCTGCTTCAGTGATAGTCAACTCTTTCCCGGCAACCCTTGTTGTAAAGGATAGAGAATCATCAGCAATCTTGGCAAATGCCCAGAAGTCCCAAACCCATTTGTAATAAATAGCTGGATCAGCAGAGATAGCATGTGCAAGGGGTGATTGCTTAAGCCCCTTGACCATAGACGTGAACACTTTGTCCTTTTTAGATTTTGGAAGCTCAAGGGCACAAAATTGATTATGACCCTGAAATTAGAAGTTGAGAATATGAGAATCATCGTTAATTATAAGAAATTAAACAAGATAGATACAAACAAGAGTTTGAAATGTGCACAAGATAATTAACTTAGTTATAAATAAACTTATTTAATTTCAAGTTATAATTTACATTTTAGTTTACTAAGTTAAAGCATGATTTTAGTCTGTTAATAGGTTACTAAGTCCAATATGTACAAATATAAAGTTCAAAATGTTTCAAAAGTCCAAACAGTCCATAAGTCAAAACCAGTCCCAGTACCATCAGTTTCAAAATTCTGAAAAATTTGCTAAGTGTGCCTTTTTCGCATGAGAATTTCGCACCGGGTCCAGTTTCGCTTCCCATGGGCATGCGAAGCGAAAAACCCTTCATGCGAAAAAGTTAACTTGTCTAATTTTTGCTTTCTTCTCCTTCCTTTGGTGTCGCCTAGTCACAAATTAGGTTTCTGGAAAGATTGAGCCAAAAACTCTTTGGTTTACATGGTCAATTGAACCCGTGATCCTATGAACTAACCCTAGATCTACAAACTTTACAAACAACCCTATGAGATAATTATTTAATGATGATTAGCATAAACCAAGATCTAATTTGTGATCCTAAGCCCAGATAACAACACAAACTATAAGATCTGTTTCCAGATCTGGCCGACGGTTTATATGAACCGCCGCCACGATCTCGTTGAACCTAGAAACACATGATCTGGATTCAATGGCATAATTGATAATGAGGGCCGGATTCTTTGAAAAATTTGAAGATGATTAGGGTTTGAAGGATGAAGATGAGAGAGAAGAGAGAGAGAGTGAAAAGTAAAAGTGTTTGGTGAATAGTGAAAGATATTTTAGGTTCCCCTTATATATAGGGTCAGCCTATCTCGCGATAAGATCAAAATATCGCGAGTATTCACCTAAAAATACAATCTCGGTCCTCGGTCTTTAAAAATATTTGCATTTTCAATCCCTGAAAAACATTTACCCACCGAATCCGAGCACCTGTTTATTTATTTGATATTTCCTTTGTCGGTCTGTGACTGTTAACGTTTGCAAGATTGATCTTTTTGACAAACAAAACATAAAAACACAATAAAAGAAGATAATAATAATAATAATAATAATAATAATAATAATAATAATAATAATAATAATAATAATAATAATAATAATAATAATAATAATAATAAAAATAAAAGTAAAAATAAAAGTAAAAATAAAATAAAATAAAATTAAAAATAAAACTTAAAATATTAAACTATACAGGTACTTAATATTTTAGAAAATAAAAACAAAACAAAGTAAACTAAAATAAAAGAAAATTTAAAACCTTTTGAAGTTAAAAATAATATTGAATTAATTTACATAGATCTTTTTTTTAGTTAATTTACAAAGAACGATCGCGACATGGAATCATATTGATTTGCAAAGCTTTAGATCGCGTTTCCATTTTGAAATTATTGTGACACAAGTTCATCATTGACTGCAGATATTGTCCACCTTTTTAACTTGACAAGTTTTTTGATGCCAAAGTAAAACATTTGAAGTTTGATTAGGCACGGTGCTTATGTGGTCCCCACTTAATCAGACATGTTACTGATTCCATCATATCTCGAGCCTACTTTGTGTTAACATATCACCTCAACTTGACTTAAACCTTTTTTAGTTTATCACAGTACTCTTATTAACATACTTGACACTTTTTACTTTGTACACTCTACACTTTGTGCTATGCACACTTGACTCGATCTAGAAAAGTTAAAATAAAGTAGAAGATTCAGGGCCTTAACAATCAGATCTTGTATGACTATAAACAGAGAAAGTCTAAGGCTTGAATCAAAATAAATGAAGAAATAAAATAGAATTAAAATCCTAAAAGACTCTTTTTCTTGATTTTTCATTTTGTTTTTCTGTTTTTCTTTTTCTTTTTCTTTTCTTGACTCTTTTGTTTTTCTTTTTCTTGCCTTTCTATGAGGCTTTACTTGACTCAAATAAAAATAAAAAATTGTCACTTATTTCATAAGACGACTGTGATATGGTAAAGAGAGGCTTAGGTATGACATGTATAGTTACATTTTTGCCTTCATGAATTTGACTTCACGGATTCATGCAACCGCTTCTTAAATGTATAGCCAATAGCAACGGCAGTATTTTAAGTTTATATCACCCGACACTTACTTGTTTGTCAAGCCTATCTACACATCTATGAATGACCTTGTAGCATTTTGTTCTATTCTTTTAACGCGCTAGAATCATTACATACCAATGTACTATCACTTTCCAATAGGTCGGATCAAATTCTTAATTGAAAATTTTAAAATAACCGACTCCCTCTATGAAAGATCTCCCTCTAAACGGGACAACACTTTTAGAGTGTTCTTAAGATTTTCTTAAATAGGAGTAAAGATGAAATTAATATTATATATAAAAATTAAATATTTTTCTTATGTCAAATGACTTGATTTCTGTTTTACTAAAAGTAAATTTAAAATCTTTTTGGTGAGTTAAAGTTAACTCATTTTCTCCCTCTAAAATTGTAACATATTTGAAAAATAGTTACAATTTTAAAACAAAGTTATAATTTACTCAAAAGAAATCATGCCCAATGACTCAACGAGAAACATAAATCGGACATGACAAAAAGCTTTGGTAAAGAGATCTGCAAAGTTAAAATCGGTGTGGACTCTTTTTATGTTCACAAGTTTACGATCAAAACAATCACGAATAAAGTGTATTCGGATTTCAATATGCTTAGTCTTTGAGTGCTGGAACGGATTTTTAATGATTGCAACGTCCGCCTCATTATCACATTTGATCGTTGTGTCAAAGAAATTCAAACCGTAATCCAGCAGCTGATGCTGGATCCATATCGCTTGAGGGCAGCAGCTGGATGCGGCAATATACTTGGCTTCTGCGGTGGAGGTGGACACAATGACTTGTTTCTTGCACTGCCATGAGATCAAACGATCTCCTAGGAATTGATATCCACCCGATGTAGACTTTCTGTCCAAGTTGCATCCCCCCATAATCACTATCGATGTAAGCATGAAGCTCCAAGGGAGATTCCTTTGGATTCCAAAAACCCAAATGTGGTCTACCCTTCAAGTATCTGAAAATATGCTTGACAGCAGTCATGTGGGATTCTTACGGGTCAGACTGATATCTGGCACACTGACAAACAGGGAACATGATGTCCGTTCTGCTTGTAGTGAGATACATTAGGGAACCAATCATTGACCTATAAAGGTGTTGATCGACTGGTTTTCCTAATGGATCAGGAGCGAGAACAGGTCGCGTAGCGATTGATGTCATGAAAGCAGTTGAGTCCTCGAATCCAAATTTCTGAATAATGTCATGAACGTACTTTTCTTGATGAATTAAAGTCCCATCCATCTTTTGCTCAACTTGTAAGCCTAGGAAGAAAGTCATCTCCCCTAAGGAACTCATTTCAAATCGCTGTTGTATAACCTCAGAGAACTCCTTGCACAGATTCTCATTCGTGGACCCGAAGATGATGTCATCAACATAAACTTGTACCTGAATCAAATCACCCTTGACTTTCTTGACAAAGAGAGTTTGATCGACGATTCCTCTCTTGTATCCATTCTTCACTAAATGATCGGCCAGTATGGCATACCATGCACGAGGTGCTTGGTGAAGACCATAAAGTGCTTTGTCAAGTCGGTAAACGTAATCAGGATGACTCGGATCTTCAAAACCTGGAGGTTGAATGACGTAGATTACTTCATTCACCTTCCCGTATAGGAAAGCAATCTTCACATCCATTTGATACACTTTGAAGTTCATGTACAAAGCATATGCCAGAAAGATGCGAATTGCTTCTAGTCTGGCTACCGGTGCATAGACTTCATCATAATCAAGACCTTCACGTTGCCAAAAACCTTGTACAACAAGCCGGGATTTTTTTCTAATGATCACCCCTTGTCATCCTTTTTATTTCGGAACACCCATTTCGTTTCGATCGGTTTCTTATGTTCTGGTTTCTTCACTAGCCTCCAAACATTCAGCTTCTTGAACTGTAACAGCTCTTCTTGCATCGGTTCCACCGAAGAGTTCTCTTTCAATGCAACTTTGTAGTCTTTGGGCTCAATCTGTGAAATAAAACAGGCAAAAAGACATATGTTAATTGTACCAGAGGTGCTGCGTGTTTGAATGCTAGCGGATGGATCTCCAATTATGTTCTCAGTCGGATGTTGACGATGGATCGGTGACTGTGGAATTTGCTCGACATGCTTGACTGGTGTTGCCTCAAGCTGGATGGTCAGGCTCTCTAAGGGATGAAATACGGTGGTCGCAGGGACATAAGCACCTGGTTGAGAATCAGTGGGGTCCTCATGCTGATCAACCAGATTTTCCTATGCAATGGGAACTTCCCATAGGTTGTCATAAAATGGCACCACGACGGCTGGAACAGAGGTTCAGTTGGTGTTATCAGATGCTCCGTTTGGACTGTGATCAACTTGCACATTTGATGCATCGACCTCCACTGCAAGACCCTGATTTTCTTTTCTGAGGGAGGTGTGTGGATGGATTCCACCACACTTGGTTCTGTAGGAGGTGGCTCTGCTTGTTTGACATGAACATTTTCATCGTTGTCGGCTGACACATATGAATCAGAATCTGAATCAGTGATGTCTTCAACAACGTGCATTTCGGTGGTGTCGGCAGAGGGCTGCATATCATTAACCTGGGCTGGTGGATTAGCCACGGGTTGTATATTAAGTACGGGTGCAGGAGCAGCTATGTTAACATCTCCAAGATTTCTCAATACAGCATGCATCAGAACAGATTGATCATCAGCATGTTGAACAGGTGCAGAAACAACAGGGGAAATTGTTGGTACAACGGGTGTCACATACATCCCATGAAATTGCTTGAACAGACTTTCATAATCAAACATCCAGTCCGGAACATTGCATGCATCGGTAAGGTTCAATTCTTGCCATTCAATGTTGAAAGACTCCAAGATCACTCTTGTTTTCTTGTTGTATACCCGATAAGCACATTTATCGGCAGCATAACCAACAAAGTAGCACTCATCCGCCTTTTCAGCAAACTTGGAGGTTGTTCCAGCATTGGTTTGGAGTATGGTGCAGGGACATCCACACGTTCTGAAGAAATTTACCCTTGGCTTCATTCCATAAAAGACCTCATATGGAGTCTTGTTCAATCTTTTGTTCAGAAGCAAACGATTCTGGGTAAAGCAAGCTGCGTTGATGGCTTCACCCCTAAAAATCAATGGTAGTTTTGAATATAACAACATTGTTCGAGCGGCTTCAACCAACGTACGGTTTCTTCGTTCAGCCACCCCATTTTGTTCGGGAGTGTAAGGTGCGCTGAGTTGATGAAGAATTCCCTTGTTGTGACAGAATTCATTCACCACCTTGTTGCAAAATTATGTACCATTGTCACTTCTGATACATTTCACCTTCTTATCAGTTTGATTTTCAACCAACACAATGAACCTGGGCAGAAACTGCGATGTCTCATCTTTGTGCCCTAACAGAAATGTCCAACTGAAACGCCAGAAAGCGTCAGTAATAACCAGACAATAGGCTTTTCGACCTATTGCCGTTGGTTTAATTGGACCGAAGAGGTCCATGTGCAACAGCTGGAGAGTGGAGGTTATGGAATTGACGGTCTTGGGTCTGTGAGGGAGTTTGTGTTGTTTGCATTTAGAGCAAGATAAACATTTTTCAGCACAATGGAAAGATTTACAGGTAAGCCCCTCACATGGTCATCTTTAACCAACTTATTCAAGTTCTTAAAGTTGACGTGACCTAAACGTCGATGCCATAAACATGAATCGTTCTACGAGGCCTTGGACATCAAGCAAGAAGCAGAATGCATGGAATAATTGCTTCTCATGTCCAGAATGTAGGCATCGTTGTGCCTCGGAGTACGCAACATGATCTACTCTTCAAGGACTTTAAAACCTGGTTTCAATATAAGACATTCATTTTCTGCAAATAGGGTTGAGAATTTTTTATCACAAATTTGAGAGATGCTGAGCAGGTTGTGGTTGAGCTGTTCCACCAGATTGACCTCATCAAAGGTCAAAGTACCATTCGAGACCTTCCCTTGTTTTGTTATCTCTCCTCCAATGTCACCGTCGAATGGTTTGATGTCAAACAACAGCGACTCGTCTCCTGTCATGTGTCGGGTGCAGCCACTGTCTAAGTACCAAATACTGTTGATAGGCCTTCCAGGCTGACCCTACACACACGAACAACCAGTTAGTGGAGGGTTTCCCGAGACGCACTTGTCTCGGGAAAATTAAACACAAAATCACCAAGTTTAATTTTATGATATTTGAAAATGTAATCTTTTGGTGACTCAGAATCTGAAGAGCAATCCCTCTAGGAACTTGAATTATGATTTCCTCGGTTTTGAAATGTTTTTCTAGATTGCCTTCGTTTTGGTTTAGGCTTAACCACAAAATCTTCTTGGTTAGCCTTTGTGAAAACTTTTGAAGGAATCTTGGGCTTTTCAGCTTCAGACCCCTTCGCTAACCTTTTCCTTTCTCTTTGGGTTAGCCAAAAAGGTTTCTTGGGTTTTTTAGTCCGTTTGGGTTTGAAATCTGTCTCACTGGCTGAAGTGTAAGTTTGGTTAGGCATTTTCTTAGTTTGAGCAGGAAACTTGGGAAATTTATGACCAAACTTACTATTAAAGTCTCTTTGTTGCTTATGCCAGTTCTTGCAATGTCTAGCAAGATGAGAAGGGTTTCCACAAACAAAACAACACTTTCTTTGATTGTAATTATAGACATCTTGATCACTAAAATATGTGGGATAAGGTGATGTAGTTGGGTTAACATGTCTGTAACCTGTATCTGTTTGATAATGATGAAAATTTGGAAATTTTGAAGCAAAGTAATTTGAATGCCTCGGTTTTTGTTGAGAGTAGTAATAGGCATTGTCAAACTGATCATTATATTGAGAACTGTTGTTATAATAAGTATTTTGAGAAAAAGGAGTTTTCTTTGGTGGCACGTATTTACAAGAAGTGCTTGGTTTTTCATTCTCGAAAATAGATTTCTCTTTAGTTGAGTTCTCAAAATGATGATCAGTCGATGAGCAGCTACGACTTTTCTGTTCATCAACCTTAGCTTCGATTGTTTCATCAAAAATAGTTTCACATTCTGAATCGGATGAAGAACATTCACTGTTATTACAAGTATTTGCAAAACTGTCATCACTGGATGTTTCACAAAATACATATTTTGAACCTAACATCAAACTTCCTAACATTGACTCACACACTTTATTACTGACAGGATTGTTAATCAATTTTGTTAGACCCACACAAGAGTCAAAACGAGGTTCTAACTCTCCTTTTGGCTTACAACCCTGGTTAACCTTCCCACAATCACCATTTACATCACCTGCTACACAAGAAACATTGACGTTAGACTTATCAGATGATGGAATTGGAGCAGCTGATGGAGAGGCAGTAGGAACGAATGTCACTGGTTTTGGTACTTTACCAATCCTCTTTGCCATTTCTTCATCAGGAGAAGTATTATAGCTAAAGTGGGGCAAACTAGTATAATTATCATTCAGTGATGGAGGCACCGCTGAATAATCATATCCAAGCCCTAATTTAACTTTAGTACTTCTTTGTGCTCCGATAATATCATCCAATTGCTCATATGATGCTTCAAATCTTTCAACTTGTTTTTCCTTTTCTCTTTTATCAGATGCATCAAGTTTCAATTTTTCATTTTCATCTTTTAACTCATTAATTATATTTTTATAATGGATTACATCTTGCTCCTTAAAAAAATTTTTAAGTTTAAGATTTGCTACATCATCATGGTGAGTTTTTATCTTTTCAACATAAATCTTGTCAGCTTTAACATATTCAGCATTTAATTGACGAAGTTTTGCATTTTCTTTCAAAACTTCGTCCTGAAGATATCTATAATAGTAACTTTGTTTATGCACGCTTGAGTACACAGATTGTGATTTACCGCATCGTTGGGTGATTCATCAGAACTTGCAGCAGTGGATGAGGATGCTTTAATGTTTGTTGTGAAAGCCATGCCTGCTAAGTTGTGAGGATTTTGCAGCTCTTGAAATTGATCATCACAATCAACACCAACTTGGACCTCTGTTTCGGAGACAAGGGCCTTTGTGTTTGAACTTGAATTTCCCTTGTGTGGATGATTTCCAATTCTTTGAGCTGAGCTGCTTGGCTTATGCACCTCATGCTTCTTTCTGGCAGCTTTGTTGTTTTCCTCCTCAGTCACCTCAGTCACAGGAATATCATTGGCTGGCTTTGACGGATTCGTGCATTCTCATGAAAAATGACCCATCTCACTGTAGTTGTAACATCGTAGCTTCGACTTGTCAAACCCGATCCTTTTCCTGTCAGAATCCTTGAAGCTATCCTTCCCATACATCTTCATGAAGTTTGTAGCTCTTTGCACGACCATTGCCATTTGGTACTTGATATCCATCTTGTCAAGATCCTTTTGATTAATATCTCTCATGTCCCCAATCTCAAATTATGGTGGCAATAGATTTCCTTGCAATAACTCTTCATGTCTTGACAAAAAAGCCTGAACTATTGAGACATTGGAATCATTCAGCAACGGGAGAGCTTCACAGTAGCTTGAAGGTTTTCTTGGTTGGGGTTTTGTGGATGAAGAAATCCCTTGAGCTTTCAATGCTTTCTCAACTGCACTATCAACTGCCTTTTGAAATGAGCTAGACTCTGACGATCCAGATTGACTTCCCGTTGAGATAAATGCAGTAGTCTGTGGAGGAACACTTGAGGAGTATTTTGGAGTGTTCACAGGGTACACATTTTGCTGGGTTTTGCTGATAAAAGCAGTTGGCATTGAGGATGCAGTTCTCATTCCAGCTTGATTCAGAGAACTCAGATGATTGTTCATTCTCATATGCTCATCCATTTCAAATGACTTGATGGTTGAGATCAAATCAGAGTTTGTCATGGCATTTAAATTTGTGGTTCTCTTGATTGTAATTGTGTTGGTACTCCAGCTGTATGGCAGAGAATTTATCAACTTGTGATTGACCTCAGAGTTGGTGATGTTGACACTTGCTGCTCTAAATCTTACCATTAACTTTTCAAATCTTTTCCCCAAATCCAACACAGCTTCACCTTGACGTTAATTGAACATGTTGAATTCTTCTTTCAATAGGGCTTTCTTGTTTTCCCTAATTTCAGCATTTCCCTCCACCTTCTCAACAAGAGCATCCCATAAACCCTTGGAAGTTGTATGTTCTTGTAGGGTCTCAGTAATCTCATTTGAAAGACAAATTATTAAAGTAAGATATGCCTTCTTATCCTGCTCCACCAAGGTCCTATCATTATCATCATAATTTTCAGGAGTTTTTAGTTGTTCCCCAGCCTGAGTGACAGTCACAGGAACATGAGGACCTTGTACAAAGCATCTCATTAAGTCAGAATCAGTCAATGAGATAAAATTCATGAACCTCCATTTGAAGTTGGCAAAATTATCTTCTAAGGTCATGAATTTTGGAGGTTTTTGAGGTGTTCCCACTTTGTTTTCCAATAGTAAATACCCCTTCAACAACTCAGAATCAGTGCTAGCCATGGTCTCAGCAGTTTTAAACACTTAACAATCTTCAAACAGTTCAAATTTCAGAAACAGTCAACTTTTTTGCTCGAAAAAGTCTCTTCATGAAGCGAAAAACCCTTTCCAAGCGAAGCGAAAAAGTTGTATGCGAAGCGAAAAAGTGAAGCGATGCGAAAAAGTTGCATGCGAAGCGAAAAACTTTTATGCGAAGCGAAAAAGTGAAGCGAAGCGAAAAAGTTCAGCTTCTAGAAGCGATCTTTCTTGGGATCTGTCCACCTAATCTGTCAGTACTAGGTCAAGGGTTGGTACACTAACTTTCATGCCATGCAAAGCGAAAAAGTTACTTGTTGATTTTAACACCTTTCAAAGAACCCGTAACACTTGTTTTAACACTTTTCCAACCACAACTTTTGGATATAAAGCAAGTACACTGTTTATTTTCACTAAGAACACAATCTAAGTCATGTTCATCAACTAGAAACCGATTCTTTTGTATTTTTGTTATTTTTCTTGTTTTTGTGGTTTTCTTTGCAAGAAGATTTCTTATCTTCTTCTCAAGATCAAAACCCAAGGTTGTGATCCAAAAATCCTCAACTAGTGAGCTGAAGCTTTGATACCAATTGTAGGTCCCGTGGCGGGTGGATCTAACAATGTTCTTGGATCAACCGAGCTTAGTGCTAGCGGAAATCACATTAAACCACCTAAGCGGTCTCGGATCTTGAGATGCTATTTTCTGGTGTAGTGAGAAAGAGAGACGAGAGAAAGTAAGAGAAGGGAAGATATGTGAGTTAATCAAATTGGCAAAAGGATGTGCTTCTCATGGCATGCTCCCTATTTATAGAGGAGCATGCATGAGAGATTTCTTTATTTCCATAATGCCCAATGGGCTTGATTACAAGTTTTTCCCTTGGGCCATTACATACAAAATGAACTATTAAAGTCCAAGAGAAATAAATACATTCAATACAAAAGACTAATATTAACAAAATGAGGTCTAACAGTATTTTAGTGAAGAAATCATCTTATGAAATCAAATTCGTGATTTATTGCAAAAAATCCGAGTTACCATAGATGGGGGAAGGGGTCGTTCATGAAGAAGGAAGGAGGGGGAAGAAGGAGATCTTTGAAATGTTATTTGCATTTTAGTCGTTAGGCTTTTGTGGTGGGTGCATAATGGGATTAAAGTTAGTTATGGGGTTGTT
The DNA here is from genome assembly GCF_021521415.1 of Bidens hawaiensis. NCBI lineage: Eukaryota > Viridiplantae > Streptophyta > Magnoliopsida > Asterales > Asteraceae > Bidens > Bidens hawaiensis. Next base: position 57,990 of record NW_027505146.1, read on the forward strand.
TTTGTTCATTCTTGATAATTATTAACAATTGATAAGAAAAATAAATAAACAAAACTAAATTGTAAGTACTAAACAAACTCGGGATTTTATTAATGAGGTAGCCGAGTACAAAGACGGGTGTCGTGAAATAGAAAATGATCGATAAAAATTTTATTAATTGATTAAATAACAATTGACTGAAAAATAAAAATTTAAATGGGTCGGGTTTTAGGGTCCGAAATTTGACGAATGTTACAAAAGTAAACATGAATAAGCGAGCTGACAACCGAACTCAACCAAAATATCCTAAGAAATCAAAATATAATACTAACATCACTAATATGATGGATGGAATAAAAATTAATTAAAACTTAAAGTTCTAACATAAAAAACAGGAAAAGTAAGTTTAAATGGGTATTCGGTTCGTGCTCGGTCTGAATGTCGATATGAGATCGGATTCAGGTCTAACTTGACCAAAATACAAGAATTAAGATAAAGTTAATTAAAAATTCAGAAGTCAATTTGGGTAAAATCATTGATTAATTGAAAAACCCTAAATTTAACATAAACCCTAATTTGGTTTTGATTCAATTGAATGTGAAAATTCCTTAATTCGTTGGTAGTGAACGAGGGCTTTAGATTTAATGATGTTAATTAACAGAATCAACTCAAATTTTACCCGACAATTGATTAGAAGATGCAGAACACCCGAAACAGTTGACTTTTAAAGTCAAATTATGAAGAACTCTTAAATTACACTACCGAAACACCAAATTAAGGAATAAATCAAAGTGTAGCAATGGAGTATGGGTTATATCATAATTGAATTAGGGTTTAGGTTTAAACTATTAATTTATAAGATTTTTTTAAAAGTTAAACTATGAATGAGATCAACTCAATTAGAGGTTATATCTCAGAACTTAAGAGAAAATGATAACTAATTTTCATTAAAATATGATCTAGGAACATTCTAGAGTCGTCAATTTGAATCAAATACAAATTTGGGAAGAGATTTGAGAAATTCCATTAGGTCGACAATTATCATCCAACAGACAAGACCGTGCATCGCGATGAAGAAGTGCCTTGCCTGTCACATAGCGTAGCAGATCCACAGACCACAAAATTGATTTTTTACATAATGGCTCTTGAACTTTGATTTAATGCAATAATGATATAAAATAAGTGAGATTGAGGATTGTTTAACCAGCATACACAATATAATAATACTAAACATAAACAAATACTAATAAATGCACGTTTTATTAATGATAGACTATCTGAATTACAAACCCATATCGGCTAAACAATTACAAATTTAGAATTGAACAAGTCACAACCTGGTCCACCACGAGGCTTAACTAGAGCCGCTATTTTGAATACAAGAACTACCAATACCTACCGTTTTTTTTAACTCCAAAACTAAATCTATTACATAAGGTTCATAAATCAAGGACAGGTTTGCATTATTATCAAACCATAATGCCCGATCTAGAAGCCTACCAAATTTCATAGCAAACTGGGATTAAATACATAATCTTTTTACTTGAACGTACCTTAAAATGATATCGGTTGAACTTGGATCTTGATGTAACACCCCGGCCAAAACAGCTAAACATGACAAGGCGCGACTATTATTGCTCAATGCACATGACACTATTAAAGTGACAATTTTTAAACAACTCATTCCACATCAAATACAACACATCTTGTTTATACGAATAAAACAAAGTAAAAGGAAAATAAATAGTTCATTTAGCTAATAACCTAAACGGTTCAAAATAAGATAACGTCTTCAAATCTTCAATCAACCAATTATCAAAACTGTAGCATTGCATAAAATATATTTTGTCAACACGAATTTTTGTGAGTGATTCCATGATTTTTGTATCATATAATATGAGGCAAAAATCAACAACTCATATGTGAAACCCTAAATAAAAGTGACAGTTGAGGTATATAAATCATAAATAAATAAGGCTACTTTCTAAAAGGTAAAACTACCAAATTACAAGGAAGAGCGCATGATCATACTTATTGAGGATGAAGATGAGGCCAACCAACCAAAGCAATATACGTTTAGTAATTAATTCATAACCTAGAGTTTCTGGTTTGAGGCATATAACACATAACCGGATAATTATTCTAAGGAATACATAACCTAGAGTTTGTGGTTTGAGCATCTAATTCTTAAATCGTTTTTGTTTGAGTAGTATGCAAGCTACCCCCAAAGTATAAAAAAGAAAACGGGGATTAAATTACTCACTTGAAAAAGATGACGTTGATGAAGAAAAACTTAGAATAAATCCTCAACTAAGTGAGCCCAACGGTTCGGTTTAATGTGTGTGTCCTAGATTGAAAGACCATCAGTTAATATTGAGTCTTGAAGATGAGAAATAAATGATATAATAGTTTATAAAAACAAGGCTTGGGTTTTCGGGATTTTAAATTGTATTTTACAAAATCCGGTTAATAAAGTAAGGATAAAATGAAATGAGACTCACATGAAACCGGGTCTTGGATCTTGTAGTGGTTTTATTAACTCGGCTTTAGTTTAGATGGAGAGAACAAGATGAGTTAGAGACTTGTTAATTTTATAAAAACTTGTTTGTCTCATAAGCATGCTCCTATTTATAGAAAAGCATGCATGAAACATGTTATATTACATCAAGGCCCAATGGGCTTAAATTACAATGGCCTTAGGCCCAATTAAGTTATTACAAGACAAGCCCAAATATACTAACAATACAAAAGACTTTAGATAAACAAAACTAGGCTCAACAATTGTAACGTACAAAAGCAACATTCATTTTTTGAAAAAACCGTATCGTACCATATGTTAACATATCGTCGTAACTACTAAAAATCTGTTTAACATATCGTCGTAACCACAGCGTGGTGCAGGTATACTACTAGTGTCTTTAGTCATTTAGTCATTCAGGGTATGCACAATCTTTATAAAATGTAAAAAATGAATCGTTAAAAAAAAAGAAAAAGAAAAAGAAAAAAAACAACAGTATCTTTATTGTGTTCTTATGTTGTGGTTTTAGTTTCACGAAGTTGTTCTTTTGTCAAGCACTAAAGTACATATGGTAAGCGTGTATGTACATGTGTTGTATGTATGTATGTATGTAACCATCTATGTATGTTTGTATATACATTATACATGCGCACATTGATAGGGAAAAATAAATAAATATTATATTATCCCAATGACATGTCGTCGGGAAACGTTTTCAAATTTTTTTTTAAATGTTCGTTAATTTTTTATTATTTGTTTCTAATTTAATATGATATTAAAGAAAAGAAAATAAAATATAAACACTCTAATTTTTTATTCTTTATTTCTTATTTAACATGTTTTTAAAGAAAGGAAAACAAAATATAAACACTATATCCCGATAACATGTCTTCGGGAATGGGTATTTAATTTTTTAATTTTTTATTTCTTATTTAACATGTTTTTAAAGAAAGAAAAAATAAAATATAAACACTCTATCCCAACAATATGTCGTCGTGATTGGTTAGTTAAACTTTTATTATTTATTTCTTATTCAACATGTTTTTAAAGAAAGAAAAAATAACATATAAACACTCTGTCTCGACTACATATAGTACAGGATTGGATAGTTAATTTTTATTATTTGTTTCTAATTTAATATGATTTTAAAGAAAAAGAAAATAAAATATAAAAACTCAATCCCTACAAAAAGTCGTTGGGATTGGGTTGTTAATTTTTTATTATTTATTTCTAATTTAATATGATTTTAAAGACAAGGAAAAATAAAATATAAAAACTCTATCCCAATAACAAGTCATCGGGAGAAGTATCGAGTCATTGGTTTGGTTTAGTCAAACACTCTCTCGCGTATTAATAATTGACACGCGTATTGATCAGTCAAGAAATTTGGGATTTTCTATCCTGACGACATGTCATGGGGATAGGGTTTGGATATACTGACAACATCATGTTATCAGAATAGGTGTCGTCGGGATAGGCTTATATTCTTGTAGCGGTTGTAAAACAACTTGATTTTATGTTCTTAAACTACAATAAAACACACAAATGATCATCAACGTATAGTATGTGAATATTATAGGATAACATAAGTTTTGTTTTTTACATCTTAAAATAAATTAATTGGCACCTTTAAATGCAAAAATTGAACTCTTATAACATCTGTAATGCAAAAATTAAACTTATATTATATTTTAATTACTGTATAAATTAGGGGTTATTGAAATTACTTATTTAACCTCCTTATGATAGCTTATATAAGAAAGTTATAACTTATGATTTATCTATAAATAATTTTTGCTTTCTTAAATACGTTTTAACATATAAGTCATAAAAGGATAAAATAAGTAATCCCAAATGCCCCATTAGTCTTTCATTTACTATATTAAAATATTTAGGAATGTAGATTGTTTTTCAAATTCTCTTATATATTTAGAACATGATGCTATATCAATCAATAAAGTTTAGTTCTCAAAACATGCGCAAATGTGAATATTTTATCCAAACACTTAAAAATAAACCTAATAACTATAATCAAAATTTTCACATAGAGGCCACTCAAACTGATGTTTTCAGATTTATAACAATTCAAAAAACACTTATGTAACTTGAGAGGGGTGGAGCAAAAATGAATCGTTTGGAAGCTAGAAGTGGGATGTACTATTGATATCATTTGTAGGAACCCTAAATGTATCCTTTTTCATGTACCAACTAGCTTCCCTAACCCTACATTTACTCCTATATATTTCCCTCCCCATCAAAACCCTAATGGACCCTTTTCATATGTGCAATCCTCTCTCTATATATACCTATATATAATCATCCACTGATTAATATAACACATATCATTTGTGATCCACTGATTCAACTTCACGGTTTCCATTTGTGTGATCATGAACTTTGAAGTGCAAGCCGAGAGGGTAGCAAATATGGATCAACCAGCTGATCAAACGCCTTCGGATCAACACCTTTGTTACGTTCGTTGCAATTTCTGCAATACCCTTCTAGCGGTATTTATTTATGTGATCCAACTTTGTTTTTGAATGAAAACAAGATAATTATTTCAATATACATCATATCCTTTTATTTATACATAGATATTGATGTTTTATGTGTGAATAATCTGAATTTTTTTTTGTGTTCATTAATATATACAGGTAGGGATACCATGCAAGAGGCTTCTGGATACAGTGACTGTGAAATGTGGACATTGTAGCAATTTATCATTTCTGACCATTAGGGCTTCTCATCCTGATCATCCTTCACTTCCTCCTTTTCAGGTATATATGCTTCGTCATAATAATTTCAATAAAATTTATATTATTGTTAATTTACCAAAGTGGGATTTCGGGCGGTGCGTTTTCTTGAAATTGGAATTAAGGATGTTTTTTTAAGAATTTTTTGTGTGTTAAACCTGCAAACAGGCTGGTTTCTCGAGTGACTTTAAAAGAGGCACTCAATCTTTATCATCTTCATCGTCCACCTCAAATGAACCCACATCACCAAAAGCTCCGTTCGTTGTCAAACGTACGTACTCATCAGCTCTTTTCAATATTATTACTTTTGAATATTAAATATGATAAATACAATTATTATTACAAATTTATTATTTTTCGTGGCAAACAGCACCTGAGAAGAAACATAGGCTTCCATCTGCTTATAATCGATTCATGAAGTGAGTTTACAGCCAAACTACCAACAATCTTGACTTTTTTCGACATTTTCGGTATTCAAGTTAATAATATGTTCTTTTGTGTGAAACTTGAATATAGAGAGGAGATACAACGCATCAAAGCTTCAAATCCTCAGATACCACATCGAGAAGCATTCAGCACTGCAGCGAAAAATGTGATTACTTATTTATATATTTTGTAGCTTGTTTATATTGGTTCTCGCTAATTAATACTGCTTTGATTAAATACCTACATATAGTATGTATGTTTATATATAATTTTTTTTTTCACGTTTTGGGTTTTATTAATTCGTCTTCCGATGTTGCAACAGTGGGCTGGGCATATACCAAATGGATCCATCTCAGGGAGCATCAACACTGTAAGTTTTCTTCAGCATTTATTGGTTAAGAATAAAGAATTGTTTGTAACTAAAAGTATATTTCTCAATTTAAGTTACTTAAATATATTGCTACTTAAACTATAGTATATTTCTTAATATGAGCATATCAATGATTGCTAGCTCATGTAATTCAAATACTCATTAGCCCTTGTTATTTGCTACATTCAAAAGTCTGCAATTGAATCATATCATTTATTTAATTATCAATTTTTCATCATACAAAGTTAAAAAAATGAAACAAAATTTTGCTCAAAAAAACCAACACCCGCTCTTTTTATTGCTTATTTCTTTTTTATCTTGAAATGATGAATTGATCTCGTATAGTCATTTTCGACGTTGCTGTTGAAATAGCCCTTCTGGCAATAGTTTCTATTAGTCCACCCATTTCATTAAGGATTTGACCTCAGCCACCCAATATTAAGTAGAACCTTTACCTGAACTCATACGTGTTAATTAGATTGCTTAGAAGTAGGATGTTTCTCGTTTTTAGAAAGTATTGCCAAGCGAGAAAGAAAAAAAAACAAAAGTTGTGTATGAATCAGTCTAAATCTTAATCTTATTTAAGTTAAATAACGTAGTTGTGTCTCTGTTACTATATAAGAATCAAAGAGAACTCCATATTTCTATGATAACGATCCTTCATGAATGATGATATGTTTTCTGTTTTAGGGTTTTGATCTTGCAGGGATGAAGTAGCTAGATATGCGTTGCTACCTTGAAGTCGTTGAAAGGACTGATGCAACCTTATGTATTTGTATTCTGAAACTGATGTTCTATGAATGACTTATGTTATCTAATGTTCTTATTAGTTTAAAGACCATGGATTTTATGTAATATATCTATTTTAGAATGAATGATATCGATCTACATGTTTTATTTCTATTAGTATTATTAGTTTACGAGACAACGTACATATAATGAAATTGAAACAATGTAGAAAATAAAGGAAACATAAAAAGGATGTTGTTTGTTTAAAGTTTTCACGTTACTCGCAAACTAATATTAAACGATATATTATTAAAGAAACCGGTGCATGTGTGAACTGATTCGTTACAAGGAACTGCATAAGAAATGTTGGAATATTGGATCGAGCAAAGTCACTTGAATACAATATATTTTTTTCTGACAAATCGAAAATCACATTTTGAACTTTATTAAACCCTCTGTTTATGCTAAACACATAGTTTGTTCCTGTTAGGTCCTGTTTTGTTTATTTAGTCTTTTGTATTGGAATAGATGTATTTGTGTATGTTTGGGCTTGTTGGTTCATTTTGTATGTTATTGAGCCAAGGTCCATTGTAAAAAAGTCCATTAGGCATTAAATGAATATAACACTTCTCATGCATGCTTTCCTATAAATAGGAAGCATGTCATGGAAAGAAAGAATCCTTTTGCAAATTTTCTAACTTCCACTTTTCTTATTCTCTCTCACTCTCACTTCCCTCAGCCGAAAATAAACATCAAGATCCGAGACCAAAGGTAATTCGGTGTGATATTCCGCTAGCACCGGATTTGGTTGATCCAAGACACGTTGTTAGATCCACCCGCGCTGGGACCTACAATTGGTATCAGAGCTTCGGCTCACTAGTTGAGGTTTTTGGATCACAAACTTGGGTTTTGATCTTGAGAAAAAGAAAAAGAAATTTTCTTGCAAAGAAAAACCACAAAAATATAAAAGGTTTTGAATTTCCAGTTGATAATCATTATTTAGAATGTGTTCTTGGTGAAAATAACAAGTATAAAAGTCTAGATCTAAAAGTTTCGGGTTTAAAATTGTTAAAAACCGAATAGTTAAAATTTCGCATCGCATGAAATGGGGTTGTTGTGCTAACCCTAGACAAGATATGACAAGTTAGGTGAAACTGATCCCAAGAAAGATTGTTTCTGGAAGCTTTTAAAATTTTCGCTTCGCTTGACTATTTCGCTTCGCATGAGATTTGGTTTCGCTCCGCAAAGAATTCGCATCTCTTGAAATGTTTTCGCTTCGCTTGCAATTTCGCTTCGCACAGAACTGTTTCGCATCGCATCACTGTTCACAGTTTCGCTTTGCATAAGATCCATTTTGCTTCGCACAGTCATCATTTCAATTCGCACAAGAATCTTTTCGCTTCACATCACTGTTCACCTGTTTCCCTTCGCTTGAATTCTTGTTTCGCTTCGCATTACTGTTTCGTGCGAAATTGTTGTTTTGTGAAAATTTCAACTGTTTAAGGATTTTTAAGTGTTTGAGACTGTTGTAATCATGGCTAGTACTGATTCTGAGTTATTGAAGGGGTACTTGTTGCTAGAAAACCAAGTGGGAACCAATACAAAACCTCCAAAGTTTATGACATTAGATGACAACTTTGCCGACTGTATATGGAGGTTCATGAACTTTATTTCTTTGACTGATTCTGAGTTGATGAGTTGTTTTGAGATAGGTCCTCATGTTCTCGTGATATTCACTGCAAATGGGGAACAACCAAAACCTGTTGAAAATTATGATCAAAATGATAGGACCTTGATAGAGCAAGACAAGAAGGCATACCTCACTTTAATTGTTTGTCATTCCAATGAAATTACTGAGACTCTATGTGAACACAGAAGTGCCAAGGGTTTGTGGGATGCACTTGTTGAAAAAGTTGAAGGAAATGCTGAGATTAGGGAAAACAAGAAAGCCCTTTTGAAGAAGAGTTCAACATGTTCAACCATCGTCAAGGTGAAAGTGTAGAAGATTTGATAAAAAGGTTTGAAAAGTTGATGGTAAGAATCAGAGCAACTAGTGTCAACATCATGAACTCTGAAATCAACCACAAGTTGATGAACTTTTTGCCGTATAGCTGGAGTACCAATACAGTAACAATCAAGAGAACTACCAATTTGAATGCAATGTCAAACATTGATTTGATATCCACTACTAAGTCATTTGAAATGGATAAGCAGATGAGAATCAACAATTATCTGAGTTTTCTGAATTAAGCTGGGGTGAGTACTGCTTCAAAAATGCCTACTGCTTTCATAAGCAAAACCCAGCAAAACATGTACTCAGTGACCACTCCAAAGTACTCTTCAGTTGTGCCACCACAGGAGACAGCATTCATCACAACTGGCAATCAGTCTGTGTCATCTGGTTCCAGTTCATTTCAAAAGGTAGTTGATAGTGCGGTTGAACAAGCCTTGAAAGCTGATGGGATTTCCTCTTCGTCAAAGACTCAGCAAAGCAAAAGTTCTAGCTACTGTGAAGCACTTCCAATGTTGAATGACTCAAATGTATCACTAGTTCATGCATTCTTGTCAAGCCATGAAGAATTAATGCAAGGAAATTTGTTGCCACCTCAATTTGAGAAAGGAGATCTAAAAGACATCAACGATAAGGATCTCGAGAAGATGGACATCAAATACCAAATGGCTATGGCAGTCCATAGAACTACAAACTTCATGAACACATATGGAAAAGACAGTTTCAAAGACTCAGACAGGAAAAGAATTGGGTTTGATAAAGAGAAGCTGAGGTGCAATAACTGTGGTGAGATGAGTCACTTTTCAAGACAATGCACAAATCCACCCAAGCCAGCAAATGATATTCGTGTGACTGAAGTGACTGATGAAGAAAATAGCAAGTCTGCTGGAAAAAAGCATGAGGTCCACAAGCCAAGCAGTTCAGCTCCAAGAATTGGAGGTCATCCACACAAGGGCAATTCAAGCACAAACTCTAGAGCCTTTGTCTCTCAAACAAAGGTCCAAACAATCGTGGATTCGGATGATCAATTTCAAGAGCTGAATAATCCTCTTAACATGGCTGGTGTCACACCCTCAAAATCCACTAACGGAGTTTTACCGTCAGAGGGTGTGAACTAACAGGATCGGAATCATTAATTATAATCAAACCATAAAACAAAGTTTTAAAACCATGAAAACGTTTACGAGTAATTAAATGCGGAAGCGTAAAACCATAGAAACCAATGTTGCGTCACGCAGGACGACTTAAAACCCAATGATAAAAGTTTAAAATAAGTTTGCATAATTAAAAGTGTTTCAAGCAATGCATGATCCTAAACCGCGCGCCCGCCTCGGCTACCTGAGAATAACATACTAAAAGTGTCAACACAGGGTTTGTGAGTTCACGAGTTCAAATAAAATAAAGCGTTAGCGTTTGCGTTTGCGTTCAGCGTTTTGCGTTCAGCGTTTTGCGTTCAGCGTTACCAGATACTGTTATGTCAATTATATATCTATAGGTAACTAGCCTATAAAACAAGTATTACTAAGTGTTCGACACCGAAGCTGACTGTTTATCATTTGCCTTGCCACCAGGTCTATCCCGACCATGGTATGTGTTTAGCCAAGATTACACCCACTCGACCTCCAGTCGAGTTTAGCGTTGGGTGGGGTTTGTCAAACCCAGTAGTACTACTCAACAATGACTCGCTATTATCCAATATTAAACGGTTCGATGTGAATGAAGGACTTTAGTTATTGTGTTTGCCACTTAGTCTTTACAAGTGATATATAATCTATATTAACAAAATCTTAAATGCGTTTTCGGAGTATGTTATCTCCCCCAGGTGAAAAGCGTTTGAAAACAGTTTAAAAGGGGTAAGTGAACTCACTGTTTGCGAAGTATTCCCAAAATAATTCACCAAGATGCGCGTCACAGAAAAACTCTCTCTAGCGTTCTAAAACAACAAAGAGATTTTTCTAAGTGTCGGAATATTATCGAGTCTCTAGACCCGGCACATAATACCTATGCACACAACATGTTTCGTGTTTCGTTTGTGAATCGTGTGTGACTTTAACAAGTGTATTTGTGATACGTTACATGTGTGAGCAATTATTTACGTGTCATGTATTCATAATGTACATCACTAGCAATTACTCCCCGTAAGGGCAATTTGGTCAACACGTAACAATTAACTAGCAATTATTCCCCACGAGGGCAATTTGGTCAAATCATGACAATCAATTAGCAATTATTCCCCTCAAGGGTATTTTGGTCAAAATACGACAAGTAATTAGCAATTATCCCCCGCAAGGGTAATTTGGTCAAAACATCATCATCATCATCATCATCGTACTCAGTATATCCCACCAATAGCAAAGCTATGGTAGGGTCTGAGGAGGGTAAGATGTAGACAGCCTTACCTCTACCCTATAAGGATAGAGAGGCTGCTTTCGGTGAGACCCCCGGCTCGATAGTAGTTTTGCATCAAGCCTTGGACATAAGGCACATAGCACTCAATCATCGGGACACCGGCTGATCGGTGCATGTACCCTTGTCTTTCGGCTATCAACGCCACTACATGATGCCTGATTAACCGTCCGTCACTTTTAACGTTATTTTCACAAGATTAGTAAAATAACGTCAAAATTAGTGCAATTTCACTTTTGCCCACCCGAGGGTTCACACATATATACATCATATGTGCGCACCACAAGCAGGGCTATAATTTGGTCAAAACACGATAATAAATTAGCAATCACCATGTTTCATGCAACTTTCACAAAATTCAGCAACTAGTTTCTTAACGACAGAATTTTACTTGAAAAACTAGTCTATCTCACCGATCATAGCATTACAATTAATTTACCAAAAATCATCACAAAAGCATGTATGTGTTAGGTTTCCAGAACATATTTTTTTGTATTTTTATTCCATACATATTTCTCACAAAGATCAATTTACCACAGCAAACTCATAACAGTCAAATTTATGCGCAACAGAATGTTATTTGAAATTCCCGTTAAACTAAAAATCTAATAAATGCAAGACCACTTGGGTTAGGTTCCTAAGTTAACAAGTCAACTTCCAGAAGTGGAACCAATCCAATTGGTCTCATAGTTCATGAGATATAATATTTACAAAACAACCTAACAGCAGGTCTAACAACTCAGCTTTGCACAACGTTTTCGTAAAATCATAAAGGTTAACTTATACACGTCCAAAAATTGCAAATTTATATTCTTTAGAAACTAGACTCAACCTAGTTTACTGTAGTATCAATTATCTCAACCAATTTTCACATTTACACCCCATTACAGTCAATCAAACATCAACAACACAATCTGTCCAGAAACTGTTTGCATCCAAACTCAACAATTTAACTATCTATGGACCACAAATCATTCATATAACATTCTAGACACTATAACCACTACCCATTCATATCAATTACACCATACATACATGGTTAGGGTTTTATTTGATCTCAAACTCAAAGACACAACAATCAACATGCAATAATATCAAAACTAGTTATCAATTCATCATCAATACATCATCAAATCAAACAAGACATATGAACACAACCTATTTATGAAAATCGGACCCTAGGGTTTTCAATTAACCCATTAAAAACCGAAATTAAGTATAAAGGATGCAAGGGATAGTCGTTTATACCTTCCTAGCGCCTTTATCTTCGATCAAACTTGAAAAATCTTGATTGTATGTGTGTGTATGAGGCCGATCGCAAGGGGGGGGGGGGTCTAGAGCTGCCGTCGGGTTTGAGGGAGAGAAAGGGAGGCTAGGGTTTAATATAATATTATTTAATAACAATATATATTACACTCAAGTCCCTCAACTTCCAAATGTTACTTCTCTAGCTTAAATAATTAGTTCTAGCACATTGAGTTAACGTTTATAACAATGTTATTACATAACACATAAGTCTAACACATAATTATCACATAATTATTGTTTTGACGTTTTTCGTTTATTCACCAATCATTTGCGTCAACTCGTTTGCGTTTCGGTGCAATTCCCGAAAGACTACACATGTAGTAAGTGTTAAGCGTCATTTAAACCCTAGTTTAAATGTAATGAGGTGTGCGTTATAGATTCAGTGATCTTTAAGTTTGAATTGACGGAGTTGAGTTAACGGAGTTAACCTGAAATTGACGATTGTCACATCATTCCCATGTTAACGAATTTTCGTCCCGAAAATTTGAGTCATGTCGTGATGAGTGTCTGAAAAAGTAAGAAAAATTTTCAGTTTTTCATATCATCTCCTAGTAGAAAGAAATTTCGTCCTGAAATTTAATTCATACCTCCGGTGATTTCTGACGGTTTGTCGGGTTTCGCGGTTTCCGGTGTTTGGTCAGCCCTTCAAAAAGGTGAGGATACTTTTTCATCATTTGATCCTCGCGTTCCCACGTGAACTCCGGTCCACGTCTTGAGTTCCAACGAACCTTAACAATTGGAATTTTGCTGTGCTTGAGCGTTTTGGTTTCCCAATCCAAAACCTCAACTGGTTCTTCAATGAAGCGTAACTGTTCATCAACTTGCAGTTCATCCAAAGGGACTACTTGGGTTTCATCAGATAGGCATTTCTTCAAATTGGATACGTGGAATACATTGTGTACGCCACTGAGTTCCGTTGGTAGGTCCAGTCGGTACGCCACCAGACCAACGCGCTCCGTTATCCGGTAAGGACCAACGTATCGTGGGTTGAGTTTGTTTCGCTTTCCAAAACGAACCACACCTTTCCAAGGTGAGACTTTGAGTAATACTTGGTCGTTCACTTGAAATTCGAGAGGTTTTCGGCGCTTGTCGGCGTAACTCTTTTGGCGGTCTCCTGCTGCTGCCATGCGATTTCGGATTTGAACAATCTTTTCCGAAGTTTCGAGTACCAGTTCTGGACCAGTGATTTGACTGTCACCCACCTCTGCCCAGCAGAGAGGTGATCGACACTTCCATCCGTACAGTGCTTCAAACGGCGCTGCTTTAATACTTGCGTGGTAGCTGTTATTATACGAAAACTCTACCAAAGGTAAGTGAGGTTCCTAACTTTTTCCGAAATCCAACACACATGCACGCAACATGTCCTCTAAGGTCTGAATAGTTCGTTCACTTTGCCCATCTGTCTGAGGATGGTATGCTGTGCTCATATCAAGGCGTGTGCCTAGCGCGCTTTGTAGTGACTTCCAAAAGTGTGAAGTGAAACGAGAATCTCGATTAGAAATGATTGAGACAGGCACTCCGTGTCTAGACACTACTTCATTCATGTAGACGCGAGTCAATCTTTCCATCTTGTCCGATTCCTTAATCGCTAAGAAGTGTGCAGACTTAGTCAACCGGTCAACGATCACCCAGATGGTATCGCATCCCGTCGGTGTTTTAGGTAAACCCGTGATAAAATCCATTGAGATGTGTTCCCATTTCCACATTGGGAGTTCCGGTTGTTGCAGTAGACCAGATGGTTTCTGATATCCTATTTTGACTCTGGCACAAGTCAAGCATTTGCTCACGTTGGTGGCAATGTCGGCTTTCATGTTCGGCCACCAGTAAAGTGCCTTTAAGTCATGGTACATTTTATCTGAGCCAGGGTGGATAGAATATCGGGACTTGTGAGCTTCGTCCATCACTAGAGTTCTCAACTCTCCGTATCGTGGAACCCAAATCCGGTTCTCAAAATATCGGACCCCGTCCGATTTGGTTTCAAGTTGCTTGTTCATGCCCCGCATGAGTTCTGATGGAAGATTATCATCTTTCAAAGCTTCGAGTTGCGCCTCGCGAATTTGATCGGGTAAGTTGGCATGAATCGTGAGTTGCAATGCTCGCACTCGCCTGGGTTTATCAGTTTCTTTCCTGCTGAGAGCGTCGGCCACTACGTTGGCCTTGCCAGGGTGATACTTGATGGCACAATCATAATCCTTAAGCAGCTCGACCCAACGACGCTGTCGCATGTTCAGCTCCTTCTGATCGTAGATATGTTGGAGACTCTTGTGGTCGGTGTAAATAGTAAACTTGGTACCGTACAAGTAATGCCTCCATATCTTAAGGGCAAACACCACAGCTCCGAGTTCCAAGTCATGGGTCGTGTAGTTCTTCTCGTGAATCCGTAGTTGTCGAGAGGCAGAGGCTATAACCTTCTCGAGTTGCATCAGCACACAACCGAGACCTTGTATCGATGCGTCACAATGTACCTCAAAATTCTCTGTTCCCTCGGGTAGGGCTAGAATAGGGGCGCTACAGAGTTTGGTTTTCAACAGTTGAAAAGCGGATTCTTGCGCGTCTCCCCAATTGTACTTAGTACCCTTGTGTGTCAAAGCAGTGAGGGGTTGAGCAATCTTCGAAAATCCCTCGATGAAACGCCGGTAGTAGCCGGCCAGTCCTAGGAATTGCCGCACCTCAGTCGGAGTCTTAGGTGCTTCCCAGTTTTTGATGGCCTCTACCTTACCGGGATACCGTTCTCGTTGATCACATGTCCTAAAAAGTGAACCTCGCGAAGCCAAAACTCACATTTCGAGAGTTTTGCGTACAGTTGTTCCTTCTTCAATAATTCCAGAATTACCCTTAAGTGTTTGTCGTGGTCTGCCTTGTCCTTGGAATAGACCAGGATATCGTCAATGAACACAATCACAAATTTGTCGAGGTACGCCTTGCATACTCGATTCATGAGATCCATAAATACGGCTGGTGCGTTAGTTAAGCCAAAAGGCATAACCGAAAACTCATAGTGACCATACCGTGTTCTGAAAGCCGTCTTTGAGATATCTTCTTCGCGCACTCTTAGTTGGTGGTAACCGGATCGCAGATCGATCTTCGAGTAGTAACTCGATCCTTGGAGCTGGTCAAACAAATCATCAATTCAGGGTAAAGGATAACGGTTCTTGAGCGTCACCTTGTTCAACTCCTGGTAGTCGATACACATGCGGAAAGTCCCGTCCTTCTTTCTGACAAATAAGACAGGGGCTCCCCATGGCGATGAGCTAGGTTGCATAAAACCCTTATCCAACAAATTCTTGCAACTGGGTGGACAACTCCTGAAGCTCCGCCGGTGCGAGCCGATACGGGGCTCTTGCTATGGGTGCTGCACCGGGTGTCAACTCGATTTGGAATTCGACTTGTCGTATAGGAGTGAGTCCGGGCAAATCCTCCGGGAAAACTTCCGGAAAATCTCGCACAATCGGTGAGGGAGAGAAAGGGAGGCTAGGGTTTAATATAATATTATTTAATAACAATATATATTACACTCAAGTCCCTCAACTTCCAAATGTTACTTCTCTAGCTTAAATAATTAGTTCTAGCACATTGAGTTAACGTTTATAACAATGTTATTACATAATACATAAGTCTAACACATAATTATCACATAATTATTGTTTTGACGTTTTTCGTTTATTCACCAATCATTTGCGTCAACTCGTTTGCGTTTCGGTGCAATTCCCGAAAGACTACACATGTAGTAAGTGTTAAGCGTCATTTAAACCCTAGTTTAAATGTAATGAGGTGTGCGTTATAGATTCAGTGATCTTTAAGTTTGAATTGACGGAGTTGAGTTAACGGAGTTAACCTGAAATTGACGACTGTCACATCATTCCCATGTTAACGAATTTTCGTCCCGAAAATTTGAGTCAAGTCGTGATGAGTGTCTGAAAAAGTAAGAAAAATTTTCAGTTTTTCATATCATCCCCTAGTAGAAAGAAATTTCGTCCTGAAATTTAATTCATACCTCCGGTGATTTCTGACGGTTTGTCGGGTTTCGCGGTTTCCGGTGTTTGGTCAGCCCTTCAAAAAGGTGAGGATACTTTTTCATCATTTGATCCTCGCGTTCCCACGTGCACTCCGGTCCACGTCTTGAGTTCCAACGAACCTTAACAATTGGAATTTTGCTGTGCTTGAGCGTTTTGGTTTCCCAATCCAAAACCTCAACTGGTTCTTCAATGAAGCGTAACTGTTCATCAACTTGCAGTTCATCCAAAGGGACTACTTGGGTTTCATCAGATAGGCATTTCTTCAAATTGGATACGTGGAATACATTGTGTACGCCACTGAGTTCCGTTGGTAGGTCCAGTCGGTACGCCACCAGACCAACGCGCTCCGTTATCCGGTAAGGACCAACGTATCGTGGGTTGAGTTTGTTTCGCTTTCCAAAACGAACCACACCTTTCCAAGGTGAGACTTTGAGTAATACTTGGTTGTTCACTTGAAATTCGAGAGGTTTTCGGCGCTTGTCGGCGTAACTCTTTTGGCGGTCTCCTGCTGCTGCCATGCGATTTCGGATTTGAACAATCTTTTCCGAAGTTTCGAGTACCAGTTCTGGACCAGTGATTTGACTGTCACCTACCTCTGCCCAGCAGAGAGGTGATCGACACTTCCATCCGTACAGTGCTTCAAACGGCCCTGCTTTAATACTTGCGTGGTAGCTGTTATTATACGAAAACTCTACCAAAGGTAAGTGAGGTTCCTAACTTTTTCCGAAATCCAACACACATGCACGCAACATGTCCTCTAAGGTCTGAATAGTTCGTTCACTTTGCCCATCTGTCTGAGGATGGTATGCTGTGCTCATATCAAGGCGTGTGCCTAGTGCGCTTTGTAGTGACTTCCAAAAGTGTGAAGTGAAACGAGAATCTCGATCAGAAATGATTGAGACAGGCACTCCGTGTCTAGACACTACTTCATTCATGTAGACGCGAGTCAATCTTTCCATCTTGTCCGATTCCTTAATCGCTAAGAAGTGTGCAGACTTAGTCAACCGGTCAACGATCACCCAGATGGTATCGCATCCCGTCGGTGTTTTAGGTAAACCCGTGATAAAATCCATTGAGATGTGTTCCCATTTCCACATTGGGAGTTCCGGTTGTTGCAGTAGACCAGATGGTTTCTGATATCCTATTTTGACTCTGGCACAAGTCAAGCATTTGCTCACGTTGGTGGCAATGTCGGCTTTCATGTTCGGCCACCAGTAAAGTGCCTTTAAGTCATGGTACATTTTATCTGAGCCAGGGTGGATAGAATATCGGGACTTGTGAGCTTTGTCCATCACTAGAGTTCTCAACTCTCCGTATCGTGGAACCCAAATCCGGTTCTCAAAATATCGGACCCCGTCTGATTTGGTTTCAAGTTGCTTGTTCATGCCCCGCATGAGTTCTGATGGAAGATTATCATCTTTCAAAGCTTCGAGTTGCGCCTCGCGAATTTGATCGGGTAAGTTGGCATGAATCGTGAGTTGCAATGCTCGCACTCGCCTGGGTTTATCAGTTTCTTTCCTGCTGAGAGCGTCGGCCACTACGTTGGCCTTGCCAGGGTGATACTTGATGGCACAATCATAATCCTTAAGCAGCTCGACCCAACGACGCTGTCGCATGTTCAGCTCATTCTGATCGTAGATATGTTGGAGACTCTTGTGGTCGGTGTAAATAGTAAACTTGGTACCGTACAAGTAATGCCTCCATATCTTAAGGGCAAACACCACAGCTCCGAGTTCCAAGTCATGGGTCGTGTAGTTCTTCTCGTGAATCCGTAGTTGTCGAGAGGCATAGGCTATAACCTTCTCGAGTTGCATCAGCACACAACCGAGACCTTGTATCGATGTGTCACAATGTACCTCAAAATTCTCTGTTCCCTCGGGTAGGGCTAGAATAGGGGCGCTACAGAGTTTGGTTTTCAACAGTTGAAAAGCGGATTCTTGCGCGTCTCCCCAATTGTACTTAGTACCCTTGTGTGTCAAAGCAGTGAGGGGTTGAGCAATCTTCGAAAATCCCTCGATGAAACGCCGGTAGTAGCCGGCCAGTCCTATGAATTGCCGCACCACAGTCGGAGTCTTAGGTGCTTCCCAGTTTTTGATGGCCTCTACCTTACCGGGATACCGTTCTCGTTGATCACATGTCCTAAAAAGTGAACCTCGCGAAGCCAAAACTCACATTTCGAGAGTTTTGCGTACAGTTGTTCCTTCTTCAATAATTCCAGAATTACCCTTAAGTGTTTGTCGTGGTCTGCCTTGTCCTTGGAATAGACCAGGATATCGTCAATGAACACAATCACAAATTTGTCGAGGTACGCCTTGCATACTCGATTCATGAGATCCATAAATACGGCTGGTGCGTTAGTTAAGCCAAAAGGCATAACCGAAAACTCATAGTGACCATACCGTGTTCTGAAAGCCGTCTTTGAGATATCTTCTTCGCGCACTCTTAGTTGGTGGTAACCGGATCGCAGATCGATCTTCGAGTAGTAACTCGATCCTTGGAGCTGGTCAAACAAATCATCAATTCGGGGTAAAGGATAACGGTTCTTGAGCGTCACCTTGTTCAACTCCTGGTAGTCGATACACATGCGGAAAGTCCCGTCCTTCTTTCTGACAAATAAGACAGGGGCTCCCCATGGCGATGAGCTAGGTTGCATAAAACCCTTATCCAACAAATTCTTGCAACTGGGTGGACAACTCCTGAAGCTCCGCCTGTGCGAGCCGATACGGGGCTCGTGCTATGGGTGCTGCACCGGGTGTCAACTCGATTTGGAATTCGACTTGTCGTATAGGAGGGAGTCCGGGCAAATCCTCCGGGAAAACTTCCGGAAAATCTCGCACAATCGGTATATCTTCAATTCGCTTCTCCTCCGCTGGTTTCTCAACAATATGCGCCAAAATTGCCGGATGACCCTTTCGTAGATACTTCTACGCCTTCATGAGGGTAATGACGCTGGTGGTCATGCCGCTTCTCTAACCCCGGATCGAAACGATCTCGCCGGAAGGGGTAGTAATGTGGACTATCTTGTCGTGACATATAATCTCCGCTCAGTTCTCGGATAACCAGTCCATGCCGACCACGACATCGAAACTACTAAGCGTAAAAGGAATAAGGTCGATATCAAAGACATGACCTGACAGTTTTAACTTACATCCCGCAAGTACATGAGTCGTTACTATAGTCTTACCGTTAGCTAATTCAACAGGAAACTTAGCATCTAACGGGGTTGGGGTTAAGTCTAAGAGTTGGCTAAAGGCTTTCGACACAAGACTCCTATCAGCTCCAGTGTCAAACAATACAGAAGCAAAACAATCGTTCACAGGGAACTTACCAGTCACCAAGTATGGATCATTGCGGGCTTGACATGACCCAATAACAAAAGCTCTTCCTTTACCATTGTTTCCACCACTACTGCCACTTCCATTACCTCCATTGTTGTCATTCTGTTTCAGCTTAGGACAGTCTTTCTTAAAATGTCCCTCTTGCCCACACTCAAAACATCCCTTGGTTGTCATGGGTGGTTTAGGAGCACCCTTTGCCGCAAGGTCTCCTCTACATTCCTTTGCCTGTTGACCCATTTTTCCGCATCTCTGACATTTGACACGGTCACACGGGCCAGCATGATGATAGTTGCACCTGTTGCACTTCGGATATCTCCCAGCATAGCCGCTCGAACCCTGCCCGCCACCGTTGTTATTGTTGTTGTGACTCTGATTGTTGAAGCTCCGAGTGAATTCGGGCTTACGGTAGTGGTGTTGCTGTGGGGGGGTTCGAGGATGAGGATTTGGTGTTGTCAAACTTTCTCTTTCCATAGCTCGGGTTGTTGTTGCTGCTATTGTCAGTAATCGGGTTGTCACGGGCTTTAGTGGTTGAACCCCTAGGTGGTAACGCACCTTGGGTCACTGCTTGATCCGTCAGTTTGTGAGCTAACCGGATCGCTTGTTGAATCGTGGCTGGTTTGGAAGACGTTACCATGCCTTGAATTTGCGGTGCCAACCCATCAATATACATTTCAATCCTCTTACTCGGCGGGTCTACCATCCGTGGACACATCACAGCCAACTCGTGAGAACGGGTAGGGTAGGCTTCGATTTCCGAACCCACCATCTTCAATGACCAAAATTCTGACTCCAACTTTGCAATCTCTTCTCTTGGACAGTACTCTTCTCGCATCATGTTTTTGAACTCCTCCCAGTTCATCGCGTTAGCTAGTTCCAATCCTAGAATCTGTACGTTCGAATTCAACCAAGTGAGGGCAGAATCTTCAAGTGTTCCAGCAGCAAATTTGACCCTACTAGCAGGGGGACAATTACACATCTCAAATGCAGACTCGGCCTTCTCAGCCCAATGCAGGAAGCCTATAGCTCCCTCAGTGCCCTTAAACGTACTGGGCTTGCAGTCAAGGTAATTCTTGAATGTACACGTTCCAATTGGACCTCCAGCCTGGTTCTGTACATATGCGGCTAGAGCGGCCGCCGCATGGTCGTTCAGCAGAGTTTGGAGTTTTGCTACAGTCAGGTTGATGTTACCACGTCCGTGTCCAGCGTTTCTTCCTGCCATTTCCTAGAATCATGTAAGTCCCCCCTGGGCGTCGGCGATCGATACGAGATCCGCACGAGGTCTAGGAGTGCGGAATCCTCCTAGACTCGTTTATGGTGAACAGACGAATAACACAAACACGTACACGATCAAATACACAAACAAATACTAGAACGGGATAAACAAATCTGCAGATTCATATATAATAATAAAACACGTTACAAACCGTAACAAAACAGAAACACGACTGACCCGAGGAGAGCTCTACCTCGGGTCGTCTCACACGACTCTAGTCTCTTACTCTCTCTCAATAAACAAGCTGCTCAAACACACACTGATTTCTGGATACCTAAAACTAAACAAGACACAACTATATATAGACAAACATTCACGGGCCTGGGCTTCAGTAGGCGAAGTTGTGCTAACTTCGCCTAAGGCGAAGTTGTGATAACTTCGCCTAAGGCAGAAGTTGTTACAACTTCGCCGTTGGCGAAGTTGTTCTAACTTCGCCTAAGGCGAAGTTGTGCTAACTTCGCCTGTGGCGTTCCGCTTGTCAGAATTGCATAGCGACGGTCACAAAATGCACCAACAGTCTCCCCTTTGACCGTTGCTCTCAATTCTAACAAACACGAAAGATCATCTGTTACAAAACATGCACCAACAGACTCCCTCTTAACTGATGATCTTCTGTTTGCAGTCAACCAGCCGTGTCAGAAACTGTCCTGTAGCTTCACAAATCTACCAATCACCCAGCGTCTTCCATATCAGATCTCCCCTTCAGTGTAAGCTTCTCCGACTATAACGATTGAGGTCTTTGTAATGCATGCATCCCCGTGCCAATAGATCATCTCAACCAATCACGTGAGTCCATCTGACTTCACCAACACATGAAGTTGGGCTTCCTCCACAACTTCACCAACTCGTCGGCATACGATAAGGTTTAATCTTCAACTACTCAACATCAAGTGATCAATTTCATCACAAAACCACCCTGACAGAATCTAACACACGACCATTAAAAAATCTGAAGCATCTTCAATCACCAGGGATAACGATCAGGAACATAAACACTTTAATTCCCGGTTAAATCCAACTTGTTCCAGAATCTTCACTCTAATAAATAAGCATCATGTTTCAGGATCCAATTCTCGAACGCCTTGAAGATAACATAAATAATATGCTCTGACCGCAATCCAGTAATGACGAAAAACCTTCAGTTCAATTTGACTTTCTTCGGTTGGTCACCACGAACAACAACAATTTCCTTTCCCACAAACACCCGAATATGTGTCACGATCCAGTTTCAAACAATAACCCATTCACAACCTCAACTCCAAATCAGAGTTGACACGTATTTGTTCACACGTAAAACCAAAAGATAACAAGATCACTCGTTGACGGAACAACATCTTCGGTCTCACAATAATCGTGTACACCTGGCCATACAGACGGAAAATTCCAAAATACTCTTTTTTTTTTTTTTTTTTTTTTTTTTTTTTTTTTTTCACCGTTAACTTCGCCTAAAGTTAACATCGCCTGGCCATAACTTCGCCTGGCTATAACTTCGCCGAGAAGTCAACTTCGCCTAAAGTCAACTTTGCCTGTTCATAACTTCGCTTCTCCTTATATCTTCGCTGAAACCCTACGAACAGTGACGGCAACTTCGCCTGATGAACAATAACTTCGCCTGAAGAACTGTTCGGCCAGAAACGCACAGAAACGTGCCAGAAACACCAAAACGCAGATCTCGAACCATAGCGTAAGAGCCTAAGGCTCTGATACCACTTGTAAGTCCCCCCTGGGCGTCGGCGATCGATACGAGATCCGCACGAGGTCTAGGAGTGCGGAATCCTCCTAGACTCGTTTATGGTGAACAGACGAATAACACAAACACGTACACGATCAAATACACAAACAAATACTAGAACGGGATAAACAAATCTGCAGATTCATATATAATAATAAAACACGTTACAAACCGTAACAAAACAGAAACACGACTGACCCGAGGAGAGCTCTACCTCGGGTCGTCTCACACGACTCTAGTCTCTTACTCTCTCTCAATAAACAAGCTGCTCAAACACACACTGATTTCTGGATACCTAAAACTAAACAAGACACAACTATATATAGACAAACATTCACGGGCCTGGGCTTCAGTAGGCGAAGTTGTGCTAACTTCGCCTAAGGCGAAGTTGTGATAACTTCGCCTAAGGCAGAAGTTGTTACAACTTCGCCGTTGGCGAAGTTGTTCTAACTTCGCCTAAGGCGAAGTTGTGCTAACTTCGCCTGTGGCGTTCCGCTTGTCAGAATTGCATAGCGACGGTCACAAAATGCACCAACAGTCTCCCCTTTGACCGTTGCTCTCAATTCTAACAAACACGAAAGATCATCTGTTACAAAACATGCACCAACAGACTCCCTCTTAACTGATGATCTTCTGTTTGCAGTCAACCAGCCGTGTCAGAAACTGTCCTGTAGCTTCACAAATCTACCAATCACCCAGCGTCTTCCATATCAGATCTCCCCTTCAGTGTAAGCTTCTCCGACTATAACGATTGAGGTCTTTGTAATGCATGCATCCCCGTGCCAATAGATCATCTCAACCAATCACGTGAGTCCATCTGACTTCACCAACACATGAAGTTGGGCTTCCTCCACAACTTCACCAACTCGTCGGCATACGATAAGGTTTAATCTTCAACTACTCAACATCAAGTGATCAATTTCATCACAAAACCACCCTGACAGAATCTAACACACGACCATTAAAAAATCTGAAGCATCTTCAATCACCAGGGATAACGATCAGGAACATAAACACTTTAATTCCCGGTTAAATCCAACTTGTTCCAGAATCTTCACTCTAATAAATAAGCATCATGTTTCAGGATCCAATTCTCGAACGCCTTGAAGATAACATAAATAATATGCTCTGACCGCAATCCAGTAATGACGAAAAACCTTCAGTTCAATTTGACTTTCTTCGGTTGGTCACCACGAACAACAACAATTTCCTTTCCCACAAACACCCGAATATGTGTCACGATCCAGTTTCAAACAATAACCCATTCACAACCTCAACTCCAAATCAGAGTTGACACGTATTTGTTCACACGTAAAACCAAAAGATAACAAGATCACTCGTTGACGGAACAACATCTTCGGTCTCACAATAATCGTGTACACCTGGCCATACAGACGGAAAATTCCAAAATACTCTTTTTTTTTTTTTTTTTTTTTTTTTTTTTTTTTTCACCGTTAACTTCGCCTAAAGTTAACATCGCCTGGCCATAACTTCGCCTGGCTATAACTTCGCCGAGAAGTCAACTTCGCCTAAAGTCAACTTTGCCTGTTCATAACTTCGCTTCTCCTTATATCTTCGCTGAAACCCTACGAACAGTGACGGCAACTTCGCCTGATGAACAATAACTTCGCCTGAAGAACTGTTCGGCCAGAAACGCACAGAAACGTGCCAGAAACACCAAAACGCAGATCTCGAACCATAGCGTAAGAGCCTAAGGCTCTGATACCACTTGTAAGTCCCCCCTGGGCGTCGGCGATCGATACGAGATCCGCACGAGGTCTAGGAGTGCGGAATCCTCCTAGACTCGTTTATGGTGAACAGACGAATAACACAAACACGTACACGATCAAATACACAAACAAATACTAGAACGGGATAAACAAATCTGCAGATTCATATATAATAATAAAACACGTTACAAACCGTAACAAAACAGAAACACGACTGACCCGAGGAGAGCTCTACCTCGGGTCGTCTCACACGACTCTAGTCTCTTACTCTCTCTCAATAAACAAGCTGCTCAAACACACACTGATTTCTGGATACCTAAAACTAAACAAGACACAACTATATATAGACAAACATTCACGGGCCTGGGCTTCAGTAGGCGAAGTTGTGCTAACTTCGCCTAAGGCGAAGTTGTGATAACTTCGCCTAAGGCAGAAGTTGTTACAACTTCGCCGTTGGCGAAGTTGTTCTAACTTCGCCTAAGGCGAAGTTGTGCTAACTTCGCCTGTGGCGTTCCGCTGGTCAGAATTGCATAGCGACGGTCACAAAATGCACCAACAGTCTCCCCTTTGACCGTTGCTCTCAATTCTAACAAACACGAAAGATCATCTGTTACAAAACATGCACCAACAAATCACAGTATAAAATTTTAAACATGAATTTTTCTTTCATATGCAACACACCATACACGTAATAAAAAGATAGGTAAGAAAGAAATAAGAAGCAAACATCACATCACAACCATATATTTATCCAAATAATAATTCATGATTAAAACCATTGTATTCTCTACAAAGTATTTAAAACCAATCCTTAATATCATAGAAAAATAATAGTTTGGATGGAGACAACCCCTCCATCTAGGTGTTATCATCACTAGATGTCATCATCTGAGGACACCTCTGAGTGTGCCTCCTCCTCAGCCGGTTCTTCCTCCGGTTCTTCTTCAGGTTCCTCCTCGGGATCCTCCTCAGGTTCCTCTTCGGGATCTTCTTCAGGTTCCTCTTCAGGCTCTGCCTCAGGCTCGGCCTCAGGCTCTGCCTCAGGTTCGGATGCGTTCTGAGCAATCTACATTTGTAAGACATCGCAACGCTCTAGAGCTATCTCGGTTCGGGTCCTTGCTACTTGGAGTTGCTCTTGCAAGTCTATTATTTCGGCTTGCATCTTTCTCATAATCTTCATCTGTTGATCACTAGCCTCCTGCATTTCCTTCATGGTCGCTGCCATGCGGGCAATTTCCTCCTTAGTCTCGGTTCCGTCTTTTAACAGTCCGGAAACGTTCGCTCTCGTATAGCGCATGTAACCCACGTCACGCTCCAAGCATGAAACAACAGCTGCGAGAACTCGCTCTACAGGTTCGGTTATGGGTGGTAGGGTGTTGGGGTAAGCAGGATGGTTCGGGGGTGGTAATGGGGGAACTTGTTCACGATAGATCATACGTCTGATCATATTAGGGTACCAATCCCAGCTAACTTAGTTTTCGTACATGCCTCCGGATAAGCGATACCTTTTCGGTGCGGGAGCTTCGAGTTCCGGGACTACTCGGGGTGGCGATGCGGTAGGTAACTGCGGTTCCTTCCCGTGAGCATGAGTCATCGGATCGGATGATGATGAGGGTGGCGTCGACATCCCTACAGGTAAGCCGTGTATGCGCGCGTATGAGTGAAAGAGGTAAAGAGATAAGATTACAAAGACTACACAAACATATGCAGTGCGTATCATTATAACTAATGGGTCGTCGTTGTTATAGTCTAGTATGCATGCAGCTTCTAGTTCGCTATAACCAATGGATCTGATACCAATCTGTCACACCCTCAAAATCCACTAACGGAGTTTTACCGTCAGAGGGTGTGAACTAACAAGATCGGAATCATTAGTTATAATCAAACCATAAAACAAAGTTTTAAAACCATGAAAACGTTTACGAGTAATTAAATGCGGAAGCGTAAAACCATAGAAACCAATGTTGCGTCACGCAGGACGACATAAAACCCAATGATAACAGTTTAAAATAAGTTTGCATAATTAAAAGTGTTTCAAGCAATGCATGATCCTAAACCGCGCGCCCGCCACGGCTACCTAAGAATAACATACTAAAAGTGTCAACACAGGGTTGGTGAGTTCACTAGTCCAAATAAAATAAAGCGTTAGCGTTTGCGTTCAGCGTTTTGCGTTCAGCGTTTTGCGTTAAGCGTTACCAGATAGTGTTATGTCAATTATATATCTATAGGTAGCTAGCCTGTAAAACAAGTATTACTAAGTGTTCGACACCGAAGCTGACTGTTTATCATTTGCCTTGCCACCAGGTCTATCCCGACCATGGTATGTGTTTAGCCAAGATTACACCCACTCGACCTCCAGTCGAGTTTAGCGTTGGGTGGGGTTTGTCAAACCCAGTAGTACTACTCAACAATGACTCGCTATTATCCAATATTAAACGGTTCGATGTGAATAAAGGACTTTAGTTATTGCGTTTGCCACTTAGTCTTTACAAGTGATATATAATCTATATTAACAAAATCTTAAATGCGTTTTCGGAGTATGTTATCTCCCCCAACTGAAAAGCGTTTGAAAACAGTTTAAAAGGGATAAGTGAACTCACTGTTTGCGAAGTATTACCAAAATAATTCACCAAGATGCGCGTCACAGAAAAACTCTCTCTAGCGTTCTAAAACTACAAAGAGATTTTTCTAAGTGTCGGAATATTATCGAGTCTCTAGACTCGGCACATAATACCTATGCACACAACATGTTTCGTGTTTCGTTTGTGAATCGTGTGTGACTTTAACAAGTGTATTTGTGATACGTTACATGTGTGAGCAATTATTTACGTGTCATGTATTCATAATGTACATCACTAGCAATTACTCCCCGTAAGGGCAATTTGGTCAACACATAACAATTAACTAGCAATTATTCCCCACGAGGGCAATTTGGTCAAATCATGACAATCAATTAGCAATTATTCCCCTCAAGGGTATTTTGGTCAAAATACGACAAGTAATTAGCAATTATCCCCCGCAAGGGTAATTTGGTCAAAACACGATAATAAATTAGCAATCACCATGTTTCATGCAACTTTCACAAAATTCAGCAATTAGTTTCTTAACGACAGAATTTTACTTGAAAAACTAGTCTATCCCACCGATCATAGCATTACAATTAATTTACCAAAAATCATCACAAAAGCATGTATGTGTTAGGTTTCCAGAACATATTTTTTTATATTTTTATTCCATACATATTTCTCACAAAGATCAATTTACAACAGCAAACTCATAACAGTCAAATTTATGCGCAACAGAATGTTATTTGAAATTCCCGTTAAACTAAAAATCCAATAAATGCAAGACCACTTGGGTTAGGTTCCTAAGTTAACAAGTCAACTTCCAGAAGTGGAACCAATCCAATTGGTCTCATAGTTCATGAGATATAATATTTACAAAACAACCTAACAGCAGGTCTAACAACTCAGCTTTGCACAACGTTTTCGTAAAATCATAAAGGTTAACTTATACACGTCCAAAAATTGCAAATTTATATTCTTTAGAAACTAGACTCAACCTAGTTTACTGTAGTATCAATTATCTCAACCAATTTTCACATTTACACCCCATTACAGTCAATCAAACATCAACAACACAATCTGTCCAGAAACTGTTTGCATCCAAACTCAACAATTTAACTATCTATGGACCACAAATCATTCATATAACATTCTAGACACTATAACCACTACCCATTCATATCAATTACACCATACATACATGGTTAGGGTTTTATTTGATCTCAAACTCAAAGACACAACAATCAACATGCAATAATATCAAAACTAGTTATCAATTCATCATCAATACATCATCAAATCAAACAAGACATATGAACACAACCTATTTATGAAAATCGGACCCTAGGGTTTTCAATTAACCCATTAAAAACCGAAATTAAGTATAAAGGATGCAAGGGATAGTCGTTTATACCTTCCTAGCGCCTTTATCTTCGATCAAACTTGAAAAATCTTGATTGTATGTGTGTGTATGAGGCCGATCGCAAGGGGGGGGGGGGTCTAGAGCTGCCGTCGGGTTTGAGGGAGAGAAAGGGAGGCTAGGGTTTAATATAATATTATTTAATAACAATATATATTACACTCAAGTCCCTCAACTTCCAAATGTTACTTCTCTAGCTTAAATAATTAGTTCTAGCACATTGAGTTAACGTTTATAACAATGTTATCACATAACACATAAGTCTAACACATAATTATCACATAATTATTGTTTTGACGTTTTTCGTTTATTCACCACTCATTTGCGTCAACTCGTTTGCGTTTTGGTGCAATTCCCGAAAGACTACACATGTAGTAAGTGTTAAGCGTCATTTAAACCCTAGTTTAAATGTAATGAGGTGTGCGTTATAGATTCAGTGATCTTTAAGTTTGAATTGACGGAGTTGAGTTAACGGAGTTAACCTGAAATTGACGATTGTCACGGCTGGCATGGCTTTCACTTCCAACAATGAAGCATCTTCATCTTCAAACACAATTTTTGATGCATTAACAGTAGATGAGGTAAATCACAATCTATGTTCTCAAGCTTGCATTAAGAAGGTTATATATTATAGACACCATCAAAATGAAGTCTTAAAAGAACATGCAAAATTTCGAGGGTTAAATGCCGAGTATGTAAAAGCTGACAAGATTTACATTGAAAGGATTGAAACTCACCATGATGATGTAGCAAATCTTGGACTAAAAATTTTTCAAGCTAAACAAGAAGTAATATATTATAAAAACATAGTTTCTGAATTAAAAGCTGAAATTGAACGTTTGAAACTTGATGCTTCTGATAAACATAAACAAGAAAAGGTTGTCGAAAGATTTGAAACATCATCTGAGAAATTGGATGATCTTATTGTAGCCCAAAGAAGTACTAAAGTAAAAGCGGGGCTGGGGTATGATTATACTGCTGTACCTCCTCCTTTAAATGGCAACTACACCAGTTTGCTCCAGTTTAGCTATAATACTTCTCCCAAGGAAGAAATGTCATATGGAGTTGGTAGAATACCAAAACCAATGAAATTTGTTCCTGCGGTGTCTCAAACTGCTGCTCCAGTCCCATAATCTAATAAATCTAACATCAATGTGTCTTGTGAAGCATGTGATATAAACAGTGGTGAATGCGGAAAGGTTAACTTGGGTTGTTAGCAAAAAAAGGAGAGTTAGAACCACATTTTGAATCTTGTGTGGATCTAACTAAATCAATTAACAATCCAGTTTGTAATAAAGTGTGTGAATCAATGTTAGGAAGTTTAAAGTCAGGATCCAATCATGTATTTTGTGAAACTTCAAGTGACGAAAGTTGTAAAAGTGATTGTAATGAAAATGAATGTTCTTCATCTGATTCAGAGTGAGAAACAGTTTATGATGAAACAGTCAAAGACAAGGTTGATGGACAGAATGGTCCTAGCTGCTCATCAACTGATCATCATGTTGAGAATTTGAGAAAACAGAAATCTAGTTTTGAAAATGAAAAACCGAGCACATCCTGTAAATACGTGCCATCTAAGAAAACCTCTTTTTCTCTAAATACAAATTATAACAACAGTTCTCAACACTATGATCAGTTTGATAGTGCCTATTACTACTCTCGACAGAAACCTAGTCATTCAAGTTATTTTGTTAATCAACATTCAAATGATCATAATTGTCAATCAGATAGAGGTCACAAACATGTTAACCCAACTATATCACCATATTGGTCAAATCACACATACTTTAGTGAGCAAGATGTCTATAAATTCAATCAAAGAAAGTGTTGTTTTGTATATGGTAATCCATATCATCTTGCAAGACATTGCAAGAACTGGAATAAGCAACAAAGAAATTCAAACAGTGCATTTGGTCAGGCATTTCCTAAGGTTGATCCCAAACCTAAGAAAATGACTCACCAAACTCATTCTTCTGCCAGTGAGACCGATTCAAAACCCAAAAGAAGTGAGAAACCAAAGAAACCTTTTTGGCTAACCCAAAGAGAAAGAAAAAGGTTAGCAAAGGGTTCGGAAGCTGAAAAGCCTAAGAGCCCTTAAATGTTTTCAACAAGAAACACACTGAGGACTTTGTTGTTAAGTCCAAACCAAAAATAAGGCAATCTAGAAAACCTTTCCAACGAGGAAATCACAATTCAAGTTCCTCGAGGGATTGCTCTTCAGATTCTGATTCACCAAAAGATTATATTTTCAAGGATCATAAAATTAAACTTGGTGATTTTCTATTTAATTTTCCTGAGACAAATGTCTCTCGGGACCCCTCTACTAACTAGTTGTTCATGTGCGTAGGGTCAGCCTAGAAGGCCTATCAATAGTATTTGGTACTTGGACAGTGGTTGCACCCGACATATGGCAGGAGATGAGTCCCTGCTGTTTGATGTGAAACCTTTCGATGGCGGGCATGTCTCCTTTGCTGGTGACGTAGGAGGAGAAATCACGAAACAAGGAAAGGTCTCAAATGGTACATTGACCTTTGATGAAGTCAATCTTGTGGAAGAACTCAACCACAATCTGCTCAGTGTCTCTCAAATCTGTGGTAAGCATTTCTCAACTCTCTTTACAGAAAATGAGTGTCTTATTCTCAAACCAGGTTTTAAAGTCCCTGAAGAGTGGATTATGTTGCGTACTCCGAGGCACAATGATGCATACATACTGGACATGAGAAGCAATTATTCTATGCGGACTGCTTCTTGCTTACTGTCCAAGGTCTCGGAGAACGATTCATCTTTATGGCACCGACGATTGGGTCACGTCAACTTTAAGAACTTGAACAAGTTGGTTAAAAGGTGACCACGTGAGGGGTTTGCCTGTAAAATCCTTTCATTGTGTTGAAAAATGTTTATCTTGCTCTAAATGCAAACAACACAAACTTCCTCACATACCCAAGACTGTCAATTCCATAAACTCCACTCTTCAAATATTACACATGGATCTTTTTGGTCCAATCCAACCATTGGCAAGAGGTCGAAAAGCCTATTTCCTAGTTATTACTGATGATTACTTGCGTTTCAGTTGGACTTTTCTGCTAGGGCATAAGGATGAGACATCTCAGTTTCTGCTCAGGTTCATTGTGTTGGTTGAAGATCAAAAGGAGAAAAGAGTCAAGTGCATCAGAAGTGACAACGGAACATAATTCTACAACAAGGTGGTGAATGAATTCTGTCACAATAAGAGAATCATTCGTCAATTCAGCGCACATTACACTCCCGAACAAAATGGAGTGGCTGAAAGGCGAAACCGTACACTGGTAGAGGCTGCAAGAACAATGCTGTTATATTCAAAACTTCCATTGATTTTTTGGGGTGAAGCCATCAATGCTGCCTGCTTTACGCAGAACTGTGTGCTTCTGAACAAGAGATTGAACAAGACTCCGTATGAAGTCTTCTATGGAACGAAGCCAAGGGTTAATTTCATTAGAACGTTTGGATGTCCTTGCACCGTGCTCCAAATAAATGCCACTTCAACCTCCAAGTTTGCTGAAAAGGCGGATGAGTGCTATTTCGTAGGATACTCAGCCGACAAAAGTGCTTATCGTGTCTACAACAAGGAGCATAGTAATCTTGGAATCGTTCAACATTGATTGGCAAGAATGAAACCCTATGGTTGCACACAATGGTCCAAACTGGATGTTCGATTATGAAAGTTTGTTCAAGCAGTTTCGAGGGATGTACGTGACGCCAGTTGTACCTCCGGTTTCCCCTGTTGTTTATGTTCCTGCTCAACCTGGTGATGATCAACCAATTTTGATGCAAGCCGTGTTAAGAGGTTTGGAAGACATTCAAGTAGATGTTCCTGCACCAGTACTCAACGCTCCACCTGTGGCTAATCAACCAGCCCTGGTAAATGAAGTACAGCTAGCTTCAGACACTACTGAAATGCCCACTATCGAAGACACCATAGATTCATATACAGACTCATACGTGTCAGCAGATAATGTGGAGCATGACCAGACCGTTCAAGTTGAAAATCCTCCAGCTAAACCAAGTGTGGTGGAATCTGTTCCCACACCTCCCTCAGAAGAAGAAAATCACGGTGTAGCTGAGGAAACTAACATAGAGGCTGCTCAGGTTGAACACGCGCAGAATGAAGCTTCTGGCCACACCGACTCAACTTCAGTTCCAGCCATCATTGTACCTTTCTATGACAACCTATGGGATGGTCCCATTGCTCAAGAACATTTGGTTGATCAACAAGAATATGCTAGTGATTCTCAACAAAATATTCCTATCAATGTGGCTGCTGTTTTTCATCCCATAGAGAGCTTATCAGTGGAACTCGCGGCAACACCAGTCGAGCATATCGAGCAAATTCCTCAATTACCGATCCACCGTCGACATCCGACTGAGAATATAATTGGAGATCCATCTACTGGTGTTGGAACACGCAGTACTTCCGGTAACATTAAAGATGTCTTTTTAATTGTTTTATTTCACAGGTTGAACCCAAGGACTATCGAGTCACTTTAAGAGAGAATTCCTGGGTAGAGGCCATGCAAGAGGAGCTGTTACATTTCAAGAAGCTGAATGTTTAGAGGCTAGTGAAGAAACCAGAACATAAGAAATCGATAGGAACGAAGTGGGTGTTCTGAAATAAAAAGGACGACAAGGGGGTTATCATCAGAAATAAAGCCCGTCTTGTTGTGCAAGGCTTTTGGTAACGTGAAGGACTTGATTATGATGAAGTTTATGCACGTGTGGCCAGATTAGAGGCAATCCGCATCTTTTTGGCCTACGCGTCGTATATGAACTTCAAATTATATCAGATAGAAGTGAAGACCGCTTTCTTGTACGAGAAGGTGAAAGAAGAAATCTACGTCAGCCAACCTCTAGGTTTTGAAGATCCAAATCATCCTGATCATGTTTTATCGACTAGACAAGGCACTATATGGTCTTCACCAAGCACCTCGTGCCTGGTATGCCACACTGGCTGACCATTTGGTGAAGAATGGGTACAAAAGAGGAATTGTCGATCAAACTCTCTTTGTCAAGAAGGTTAAGGGTGATCTGATTCTGGTCCAAGTGTATGTTGATGACATTATATTCGGGTCCACGAATGAGAATCTGTGCAAGGAGTTTTCTGAGGTTATGCTGCAGCGATTTGAGATGCGTTCCTTGGGGGAGATGACGTTATTCCTGGGTTTGCAAGTTGAATAAAAGAAGGACATGACTTTAATTCATCAGGAGAAGTACGTTCATGACATTGTTCAGAAATTCGGATTCAAGGACTCAATTACATTCATGACTCCAATAGCTACAAGACCTGTCCTCGCTCCTGATCCATTAGGAAAGCCATTCGATCAGCTCCTATACAGGTCCATGATTGGCTCACTGATGTATCTCACTGCAAGCAGACCGGACATCATGTTCCCTGTTTGCTAGTGTGCCAAATATCAGTCAGATCTAAGAGAATCTCACATGACCACTGTCAAACGTATTTTCAGATACTTGAAGGGAAAACCACGTTTGGGACTCTGGTATTCAAAGGAGTCCCCATTCGAACTTCATGCTTACACTGATAAGGATTATGTGGGATGCAATTTAGACAGAAAGTCAACATCGGGAGGATGCCAATTCCTGGGAGACCAGTTGATCTCATGGTAGTGCAAGAAGCAACTCAGTGTGTCCACTTCAACCGCTGAAGCCGAGTACATCCCCGCATCCAGTTGATGCTCACAAGTCATTTGGATCCAGCATTAGCTGCTGGATTACGGTTTGAATTTCTATGATACAACGATCAAATGTGATAATGAGGCTGCCGTTGCGATTGTTAAAACCCGGTCCAGCACTCAAAGACAAAGCACATTGACATCCGAATGCATTTCATTCGCGATTGTTTTGATCATAAGCTTGTCAACATAAAAAGGGTCCATTCTTATTTTAACTTTGCTGATCTCTTTACAAAAGCTTTTAGTCGTGCCCGATTTTGTTCCGGACCACAATAACTCACTTGCCCTACAAGTTCATCCCGACATCCATCAGTATATAATATTAATTTATTATTTAATTATTTTCCCAGAGTTAATCGAGCCTACGGTTATATTTTAGGTACCCTAAGGGATAACCTAATCCTTTATAACCAATGGCTCTGATACCAACTCTGTCACACCCCGACTAGCACAATGCGGAAGCGTAAAACGGGAATGCAACAGACACCTCTGATATCAACACATTGTTTATAAAGAAACATTACAAACTAATTTACAATATATTACATTTCTTTGTTCTATCATTGTTTTACGGTCTACGTGATACAAACAAAACTAGTTCGTTAACTATACATTCTTACTACTAACTCCCTTGCCTCTATTCACATAGCATCAACCACACACTTCAGGCAAGTAACAGATCATCAAATTACTCCGATTTAGGTACACCTGAAAAGCAGTTTAAAACGGGTCAACTACTAGAGTTGGTGGGTTTCACGAGTTTCAAGAAATCAGTAATGAGTATTCAAAAGTCAACACTTGTAATCATGAAATAAGTACGTATGTATGTAAATGATGTATGTGATGTAATTATGCTAAGCTACAGTGAAGCCTGGATTGTTCGTGCTGCGTGCCTCCATTTCCCACGCTCAATCAACCACTGTGGCCCCTTTCCGCCCACAACATGCCCCGGTAGCTATGTCTAACACTACATAGCGTGTTTGTATAATTATGGTCATGTGCAAACGGTTTTGTGTCTCGGCAAACCGTACCGGCTCCGTTTGGGTTTGTCAAACCAATAGTACTATTCACAAGCCACCGGCTTGAAGTTAATCACTGTGATCGTGAGGACTTTCATGTGTTAGCACTTAGATAATTCACATCAGTACATGTTTCAGGTATGTATATGTAATAAAACATGTTTTTCACCACAAAAGTTCGTAAAACAGTTTAAAAGCGGGGTCATGAAACACACGGTTTAGTAGATAATCGGTACTGTATCAGCTCGTGGTTTGTTCGGTCTGCTATCAGTAGTTCCTATAATCAATATTATAATAATATTAATATTTTAATATTATTATAATCTCAATACTAAACTGGGCTATATAACTAATCTGGGTGTAGCTGGAACGCCCAGAAAGTGGCAATAGGCTTAGGTTGTGATGTTGTTCAATGTCTAATACTTAAAACTGAACTTGGCTCAGACTCCCGTTTTTCCAGCTGAGCCAAGTTGCTCGTTTACGCGTTTAGAAAGTAGTTATGGGAAAATAAGCTTGGGTAAATGTATTGGTTAATAACATGATTAAGTTATAAAGAAAGATCACACACTGGGGTCCCGGATTAGCCACGGGGCCCGTTTCCGTTTATTCAGTTTGATTTGAGAAGAAACGCACACAATCCACCCGGATTGTCCAGGTTTCTCATAGAAAAGTTCATTTTCACTTAATTAGTCCAAACATATAATTTTTGATCACTCTTGGTGTTTTGATATTCCCGCAGGTTCACTAGTCGTGAACTTGCCGGTTGTTATAAAAACTGAATTTGTTTAATATTCAGATTAGCATAATTAATTAACCGTTAATCATTAAATTATGAAAATTTAACCACTTATCAATTAAAATATGTATATTTTTATAAAAATATTTCTGGAATTTATTTACTGATTTATTAATTTATAAAAATTCATTTTATCAGCTATATTTCGTCTGAAAATCGTCCATTTACCCCAAACAATTTCCAAAAATTCACCAAAAATTACTAAATGCTCAATTCATGTCCCAAATAAATCTTTATCAATTCCAGAATGTAAAAAGCTCGTGCGATATTCTTTTCGGCCCAAATTCGGCTGTAAAAATTCACACGAACGCAAATAAACAAAACACCTTTAAACTTCTCCAAATGATCCCAAAATTCATATGTGAACAAAATACATCAAATCTGAGTTCCCAGAAAAATTTCATAATTTTTGAAGTATTTTAGCTATTTTTCCCAAATAAACGTCCCAATTTGGTAATAAATTCGCCAAATATTCTCGGAAGGTCGAAATATTACCAAAATTAAACAGGGACTTATTGACATGGTCCCTGATGTCCTTGAAAAATTTTAAGTCCTAACGATATGCACATCACAACCTTAACCTAAATAGCCCGTAAGCGAGTGTTTCGGCATTACCTTAGCGGGTTTGGCTCGTTTCCGACCTTTTAATCAAGTTTTCAGGTTCTTGTGCTTCTAAGAAAGCTAGGTACAAGTCCTATATCACAAACCAAGCAATATTTCATCAACATAACAGCCCTTAAGTTAGGGTTTCGGCTAGTGTACAAAAACGAACTTTTGAACCGTAAAAATGTCGTTTCAACCCCTTAATCCGTGTTTATGGCCAAAAAAACTATCAAAACAGGTTCCTTAACATGTGTATGATCAAAACATGTTTATGGACCATTTTTAGGATTTTTACACAGTTAGGAATGATTTTTAGTAACCAAGACATGTTTTTATGGTATTAAACAAGTTTAAACAAGTGTAAAAGTAGCTTATTTAAGTTGTTTACCTTAGGGTTTCTTGAGTTTTTGGCTGGAGAAGAAGTTTATGTCCAGAATTTTCAAGAAATAATGTTGAAAATATCTTGTATCTAGTTTAAATGTGAAAGAATAAAAGGGGGGGCTGCTGCTGCGATCGGATAATCATGGGCCCACTTAGGGCCCATTTTGGCCCAAGTTTCTGATTTCTCAAGCCTAAACACGAAAAGCCCGGTCCAAATTTAGTTCGGGTTCGGTTTTTGGCGTGAAAAACTTATCGGGTGCGTTAAACAGCGAGAAAACGAGTGTTTTTCGGCTTGTTTTGTTTAAAATTATTAAAACAGATCACTT
The DNA here is from genome assembly GCF_021521415.1 of Bidens hawaiensis. Taxonomy (NCBI): domain Eukaryota; kingdom Viridiplantae; phylum Streptophyta; class Magnoliopsida; order Asterales; family Asteraceae; genus Bidens; species Bidens hawaiensis. The sequence continues at coordinate 95,411 of NW_027505146.1, forward strand.
AAAAAATTTCAAATAAGTGTTTGGTAAGTCTTTTTCGGCTTAACGGATGATACAATGCTTGGTTTGTAACTATCTTTCGCGTTTACATCTATAGCGGGTAGTTAAACGAGCATATTTTCGTTTAACTTGTTTGCTATCAAACTAAGGTCATATTTCTAATGTTTTAGCTTGTATAGATCGTATATCACTTATAGATGGACCCCCGAGATATCTGGGTCATAACCCGACCCGTTCGGTTAATCGTTCGTTTGTTACGCAAAACGCGTTTATCTGCTTAATCGGTAAATACGTACTGAGGTGTACCTTGTTTTGGCTCAAATGTCACATTCTCCCCCTGTTAGAAAATTTCGTCCCCGAAATTCGATTATTCAACTTTGTCCTTGTTTGGAAATAGGTGCGGGTATTTCTTTTTGAATTCAGATTTCCGCTCCCACGTGAATTCGGGTCCCCTTTGTGAATTCCACCGAACTTTTACTAGAGAGATTTTGTTGTGTCTTAATTGTTTTATTTTTCCCTCTAATATTTCCACCGGTTCTTCAAAAAAATTCAGTTTTTCGTTTATGTTTAAGTCTTTTAATGGCACGATTTCGGTTTTGTCAGTAAAACACTTTTTCAGGTTCGAAACATGAAAGACATCGTGAATAGAACTCAACTCCACAGGAAGTTTCAGTCGGTAAGCTACCGGACCTATCCTAGAAATGACTTCATATGGCCCAATGTATCGCAGAGCTAGTTTACCAGTTTTTCCGAATCTAATGACGCCTTTCCACGGGGTTACTTTCAGAAAAACTTTGTCACCTATTTCAAAGGATAACGGCTTTCTACGAACATCAGTGTAGCTTTTTTGTCGATCTCGGGCAATTTTCAATTTGCTTGTGATTTTACGGATTTTTTCGGCGGTTTCTTGAATCAAGTTAGATCGTGTAATTTGGGTATCTCCAACCTCAGTCCAACACAAGGGTGATCTACATTTCCGTCCGTACAGCGCTTCATACGGTGCCGCTTGAATGCTAATGTGATAGCTATTGTTGTACGAAAATTCGACCAGTGGAAGATGTTGATCCAAGTTTCCACCGAAGTCTAGTACACAAGCGCGAAGCAAATCTTCTAAGTTTTGAATGGTTCGCTCAGATTGACCGTCGGTTTGGGGATGGTAGGCGGTGCTTAGGTCAATTCGGGTTCCCAAAGCTTCTTGTACGGCTTGCCAAAAACGAGGGGTGAAATGGCTATCGCGATCAGAAATAATTGAAACGGGTACGCCGTGTCGGGATACGATTTCATTGATGTAGATGTGAGCAAGTTTTTCGGTTGTGAACGTGGTTTGGATTGGAAGGAAGTGTGCGGACTTGGTTAATCGGTCAGCTATCACCCATATTGCATCATTTCCTCGGGAAGTTTTAGGGAGGTGTGTTACAAAATCCATGGTAATTTGTTCCCATTTCCATTGTGGTATTTCCGGTTGGTGCAACATTCCCGAAGGTTTTTGATACTCGGATTTAACCCTCGCACAGGTTAAACATTTACTGATGTATGTAGCTATATCCTTTTTCATACCGGGCCACCAATAATACTCCTTCAAGTCCTTGTACATCTTATCTGTTCCCGGGTGAATGGAGTATTTGGACTTATGGGCTTCGTCCATGATCAAGTCACGCAAATTGCTGAAAGTCGGAATCCAAACTCGATTTTTGTTGTATAGAATTTCGTCAGTTCTTTCTTCAAAGTTTTGTTCGGTTCCATGTAAGTTTTCATTTTCCAAGTGATCTCCTTTCAGAGCTTCGTTTTGAGCAATACGAATTTGCTCGGTGAGGCTGGTTTGGACGATCATTCCAAGTGCTCGGACCCGTAGTGGTTTGATCCTGTCTTTTCTGCTCAAAGCGTCTGCCACTATATTAGCCTTGCTCTGATGATATCGAATCTCACAGTCATAATCGTTCAACAGCTCTACCCATCTTCTTTGCCTCATGTTTAGTTCTTTCTGATCGAAAATATGCTGTAGGCTTTTGTGGTCGGTGTATACTGTACACTTGGTGCCATACAAATAGTGCCTCCAGATCTTGAGTGCAAAAATAACCGCGCCCAGTTCCAAATCATGGGTGGTATAATTCTTCTCGTGCACCTTTAATTGTCGAGAAGCGTATGCTATGACTTTGTTTCTTTGCATAAGTACACACCCTAAACCTTTCCGGGACGCGTCACAATAAACTACCATATCATCAGTTCCCTCTGGAAGACTCGGTATCGGGCCTTGGCATAGTTTCTGTTTCAGCAATTGAAAAGCCGCTTCTTGTTCTTCTCCCCAAACATAAGTACGATCTTTTTGAGTCAAAAGAGTTAAAGGTTGGGCTATGCTGGAAAAATTAGCAATAAAACGCCGATAATATCCAGCTAAACCCAAAAATTGGCGGATCTCTTTCGGTGACTTTGGGGCCTGCCAATTTTTAATGGCTTCAACCTTACTCGGATCTACATGGATACCGTGTCGGTTAACAACGTGCCCTAAAAATTGTACTTCTTGTAGCCAAAATTCACACTTTAACAGCTTGGCATACAACTTTTCCTGCCTCAACAGCTCCAAAACAGTTCGTAAATGCTGCTCGTGTTCCTCCTTGGTTTTCGAATATATCAAAATGTCATCAATAAACACGATAACGAATTTGTCAAGGTACGGTTTACAAACTCGATTCATAAGGTCAATGAAAACTGCGGGTGCATTAGTCAGTCCGAACGGCATAACTAAGAATTCGTAGTGGCCATAGCGAGTTCGGAACGCCGTTTTAGACACGTCTTCTTCTTGAATCTTAACTTGATGGTAACCGGATCGAAGGTCAATTTTCGAGAAATAGTTTGCCCCTTGGAGTTGGTCAAACAAATCATCTATTCGTGGCAGAGGGTATCGGTTCTTGATGGTAACTTTGTTTAATTCCCGGTAATCAATGCACATTCTAAAACTTCCATTCTTCTTCTTTACGAACAATACCGGTGCTCCCCAAGGAAAATAACTAGGACGAATGAAACCCTTATCTAACAATTCCTGTAACAGGTTGGATAGTTCTTGCATTTCAGAGGGTGCCAATCGATAAGGTGTATTAGCAATAGGGGCTGATCCTGGAATTAAGTCTATGCGGAATTCAACCTGTCGGTTCGGTGGTAATCCGGGTAAATCGTCAGGAAAGACATCGGGGTATTCACGTACAACGGGAATTTCTTCTACGCGTTTCTCATCTGGATTCTTTATAGTCACGTTTGCCAAGAATGCCATACAACCTTGGCGTAAACATTTCAACACTTTGAGATGAGACACGAGAGGTAATATCAAACCAGACTGCTCTCCTTGTACTACAATCACCTCACCATTCGAAAAGGGAATTTTAACCGTCTTGTCGTTACACACAATCTCCGCCTTATACTTGGTTAACCAGTCCATGCCAACGATTACATCAAAACTTCCTAACTCTACCGGGAGTAGCTCAATAAGGAATGGGTGTTCATTAAGAATGATGGAACAGTTTTGGACTATTTGGCCGACAGTTATAGAGTTACCGTTAGCGAGCTCTATAGTATAGGGATTTGTTAGTTCACTAACTGGCATATTACCCAGGGACATAAAACTAGTGGAAACAAAGCTTCTATCGGCACCAGTATCAAATAACACAGAAGCATATTGATCAGAAACAACAAATGTACCTGTTACCACGTTTGGGTCTTGTCGTGCTTCTCCTGACCCAATAACAAACGCACGTCCCCGAGACGCACTTAAAGTCGATGCTTGGTTTCGACCGGTGACTGCTCCTCGATTCAGTTTGGGGCAGTCCTTTCTAAAATGCTCCGTGCTCCCACATTCAAAACAAGCACGGCGATTCACTACAGTTGAGTTTTGCTGAGCTGGTTGCTGACGGATTGGTTGTGGTCTCGGTAGTTGGGAACGACGGGGTTGGGTTGTCTGGGCTGGTCGGTTTACAATCTCGATACCGATTCGGCAATTGGGACCACCATTGTGTCCAGTCCTTCCACACCTTTGACATATTATCGGTCTACACTCACCCACATGATGAAAATTACATTTATCACATTTTGGCCACGGTCCCTTGTACCTGTCTCGTTTCATCTCAGAACTACTCATGACATAATTTTGTATTGTTGGGCGTGCACGTTTATTTGCTGGCCTTCCTTGTGATCCTGATCCATAATTGGTTCGCTTCATAACTGATGATTCCCCGGCCATTCTCAACACTCCACTTCTTACCAAGTTAAAAGTCACAATGCCGGTTTGAGTCACGGCATTCTCAAATGATGTGTGCCCCACGGAGTTCACCAGACTCCTCACTTCTGGGGCTAAACCCCAAATATAACGTTCAACTCGTTTATTTTCAGGAGTTACTAACCATGGTACTAAGCGGGCCAATTCATTGAAGCGGTTCGTGTATCCCAAATGATCCGCTCCTTTCATCTCCAAACTCCAGAGTTCGTGTTCTAATCTTTGAATTTCGTTCCTTGGGCAGAAATGTTCCAACATAAGTGTTTTGAGTTCAGCCCATGTCATGCGATTCACCGTATCTTGACCTTTTATTTTCACCGTAGTGTTCCACCACATCAAAGCATGATCCGTAAAAGTAGAAGCAACATACTTGACTATGTTTTCCGGTGGACAATTACTAATATTGAGAACAGATTCAGTTTTCTCAATCCACTTGATTAATCCGTTTGGCCCTTCAGTGCCCTTGAAATCAATCGGTTTACAGGCCATAAAGTTTTTGATCGAATATTCCCTTCGAGGGGGATTAGGGTTGTTATTGTCATTGCTTGGGTTTGATGGGGGATTATTTGCATTGGTAGGGGTATTTGTATTAGATGGGGGGTTGTTATTTGTAATTGTTTCATTGTTGGTTGGGGGAGCATTATTGTTTTGTTGTTGGTTTGTTTGCATATTTGCGTTTACACCGGCAGTTACTTGTGTTACAATAAGCGGAATTACTGCCTGCATTTGCCGAGCAATCATCTCGGCTATTTCTGCCTCAGTCATAGGGTTTGCTTTCTTTGGGGCCATTCTATAATGATAAACAAATATAAGCCAATTAGGAATTTTAACTTCTTCTTTATTTCTTCATTTATTTTGATTCAAGCCTTGGACTTTCTCTGTTTCTAGTCATACAAGATCTGATTGTTAAGGCCCTGAATCTTCTGCTTTATTTTAATTTTTCTAGATCGAGTCAATTGTGCAAAAATAAAGCACAAAGTGACAAGTATGTTAATAAGAGTACTGTGATCAACTCAGAAAGGTTTAAGTCAAGTTGAGGTGATATGCTAACACAAAGTAGGCCCGAGATATGATGGAATCAGTAACATGTCTGATTAAGTGGGGACCACATAAGCACCGTGCCTAATTGTACTTTTAATGTATCACTTTGGCATCAAAACACTTGTCAAGTTAAACAAACGGACAATATCTACAGTAGATGATGAGTTTGTGAATAATATCAAAATAGAAACGCGATATAGGGCTTTACAAATCAATATGATTCCACGTTGTGATCGTTCTTATCGAAATTATGTAAATTAATTCAATATTAACTTTATTTTTAAAATTGTTTTAATTTTGTTTTTATTTTATTTTTTTTTTGTTTTTGCTTTCTAAAATATTATTTACTTTGTTATTTTAAATATTTTATGTTTCATTTTTATTTTATTTTTATCTTTATTTTCATTTTTTACTTTTATTTTTATTTTATTTTTTTTATCTTTAATTAAGTTGTATTTCACTTTATTTTATCTTATTTTGTTTTGTCAAAGAGATCGTGTTTGCAAATGTTAACAGTTACGGACCGACAAAAGAAAAATCAGAAAATAAACAAGTGCTTGGATTCGGTGGGTAAATGTTTTTCGGGTTTTAATGTGTAAATGTTTTTAAAGACCGAGGACTGAGAGTGTATTTTCGGTGAATACTCACGATGTTTTGACCTTATCACACGATAGGCTGACCCGATATATATGGGTCACCTAAAATATCTTTCACTATTCATCAAACTAATTTCCACCAAACACTCTCTCTTCTCTCTCATCCTTATCCTTCAAAACCCTAATCGACTCTTCATTTTCTTTCACAAATCCGGCCCTTGTAATCACTTTTGATCGTGAATATGGAACCCACACCCATGGTATAACATCACAAACACCATCAATCGTCTGTTCTTCTGGTTTCTGGGTTCACGCAGATCTAGACGGCAGTTCTAATGAACCGTTGACTAGATCTGAAGACAGATCTTCAAATCTTTGTTGTTATCATGCTTAGAAACTATTACTAGGTCATTTAGATCATGCTTTTCATCATTAGTTTTTAGTTTTAGGTTTGATTTTGTAAAGTTTGTAGATCTAGGGTTTATCGAACCTTTTCGGGTCCGATTGACCAAGTAAATCAAAGGGTTTCAAGCTCAAACTCTCCAGGAATGCAATTTGGGTCTAGGCAACCTAGTGGAAAGCAAAAGGGGGCAAAAATGGACTAAGTGAAGTTTTTCGCATAGAAAGGGTTTCGCTTCGCATAACCATGCGAAGCGAAACACATTTCTGTCTCGCTTCGCATAACCATGCGAAGCGAAACACATTCCTGGCTTGCTTCGCATGGGTCATGCGAAGCGAATAGGAATGTGTTTCGCTTCGCACGTACATGCGAAGCGACTGGATTTCTTGTTCGCTTCGCACCCCATGCAAAGCGAATGCTAAATCTGTTTCACTTCGCACCACATGCGAAGCGAAATAAGGGCCATGCGAAAATCTGACACTTAGCAAAATTTTCAGAGTTTTGGACTGAAATATGCTATTGGACTATTTCGGACATTAATGGACTGTTTGACACTTGGACCTTTTTGGACATACAAAGACAATATATATTGGACTTATTAACTTCTAATTAGACTTAAATCAACTTTTTAACTTCTTAATAAACTAAAATCAACTTTAACATATTAAATGTAAAATAAATGTGATTAATTAACTATATGTAATTAATTAAGTTAAGAACTTTGTACGTTCTTACACATTTGTGTATAATCTATCTTTTGTTTATTTAAGTTAAATGATGATTCTCATGATCTTAATGTAATGATTTCAGGCTCATAATCTATTTGTTGCTCTAGGGGAACCAAAGGCTAAAGCAGACAAGGTGTTCACATCCATGATTAAGGTGCTAAAGCAGTCACCCCTTGAGTATGCCATAACTGCTAACCCGGCCATTTACTCTAAATGGGTTATAGACTTCTGGGCTTTCGCTACACCTGTTGATGATGCACTGTCAATCAATACAAAGGTGGGAAACAAGACATTGAAGATCACTGAAGAAGACATAAGACGTGCATTGAAGATCAAATATGAGGCTGATTATGTGTATGAGAAGGGAGACAGGGCAAAGTTGAGTGAGCTTGTGACGAGAATGGGATAAGATACAGAATGGAAGAGCCTAGAGAAGAAGCACTTGCCACCATACTGGAGATTTCTCTTTCATATTGTGATTCACTGTGAGATGCTCGGTCGAATGAAGCCCTTTTCGATCAATTCTTCTAGCTGAGCCATAAGTTCTTTCATTTCATTCGGCGCTAGACGGTAAGGGGCTCGAGCAACAGGTTTTGCGCACGGCACAAGGTCTATCTGGAACTCGACCTCGCGGTCCGGCGGCACATCTGACAAATCATCTGGAAATACATCCGGGAAATCCCGAATGATAGGAACATTACTGATGGTAGCCACCTCGGTTTTCATATTTATAGCATATGCTAAATACGCCTCGCAACCCCGCTGCATCAACCTTCCCGCCTTAAACATTGATATGATATGTGGCGTCGCACCATTCCGGTCACCAAATACCGTAATTTGGGTCCCATCCGGAGCCCTCAGACGAACAAGTTTCTGACCACAAATGATCTGAGCATCAACACTCACGAGCCAATCCATCCCGAGCACCACATCGAAACAACCAAGCGGCATCAAATACAACCGCACCGGAAATCTATACCCAGACAACTCATTGGAACAACCCTAAATAGCCCTAGACACGGAAACAGATTTTCCTACGGCGACCTAAACCTCAAACATATCGACCACGCACTCAGGTGATTTATTCAATAAGGAATAGAAAGCGGTAGACAGAAAACTTCTACTGGCGCCCGAATCAAATAAGACTGACGCCTATAATTCATCAAGTAAAAAGGTACCTGGGATAATATTATTCTACTGCTTAGCTACATGATCATCACATACGATTCCAAAAGGAATTAGAAATTATAACGGCGGAATAAAAGCTAAATAAGGAAAAGTACCTGAAACAACATCCGCATCATCCTTCGCCTCCCTCTTGGAGATGTTGAAGGCCCTCGCCCTAGCCTTCGGCTTCTCTTCCATCTTCCCTCTCGAGGAAGTCCCCTGGTCGGACCCCCCCCCCCCCGCCTTACTGGTAGGACAGTTTAATGCCAAGTGACCGGAACCCTTACAGCGAAAACAAGTCAACGTCAGACACTCGAAATGGGGGTGTCCCACCTTATCACAACGGAAAAAGGAGCCAAACCCACTCTTACATTCCCCCTTGTGCGGTTTCCCGCACTTCTTGCAATTCTCGAACGTTGCATCCCTCTTAAACTCAGAAGTCTCAGTCTTCACCCTTTTCTCAGATGAATTAAAATTGCTTCCCCCGGGCCGCTTACCATACGAATTAGAGATCCAAGTCTTCCTAGTCTCAGTCCGCGGTAACTTCTCCCTCTGATCATATAATGTACCTGCTAGGGTAACCACCGAGTGAAAAAATTTCATGTCGATGGTCACCACACCCCTAAGAATATCTGCCGGAAGCCCTTTCACATACTTTTTAATTCTCTTGGCTTCGGGAATAACCAAATCGGGACATAAGCGAGCCATCTGGTTAAACTTTGTGGTATACTCCCAATGCGTCAAACTACCCGCCTCCAAGGTCAAGAATTCATGTTCCATCTTATCCAATTCATGCGGAAGACAAAACTGATCGAGAACCAACTTCTTCAGCTCATCCCATTTCATCCTCCTGATCAAATGATCACCCATAGCTTGTGCAAAGTTGTCCCACTAACACAGTGCCTCAGAACGAAAAGAGGCAGTAGCATAAGTCACCGTTTCATCCCCCTTACATTTACTGACTCTCAGAACGGCCTCCATCTCCCTAACCCACTGACGTGCTGCCAACGCGTCCTTAGTACCATCAAAAGAAGGGGGTCACACTTCTAAAAGTCACCATATGAGCAACCCCGAGTAGATACGCTAACAGTCCGAACTTCGTCTTCATCCCCACTCGGCACACACACCTCCTCTTCCTCTTTGACTTGCACCTTCTTACTCTTCTTTCCTTTATCCGAATTCTTACCAACCAATGACTCCTCCATGGCCCTAACATCCTCAGCAACGATCTCGGGAATGGCGCTATGGAGCACCTGGTAAACCTCATCTACGATTGTCGCGCGCATAGCAGGATCTAAGGCGGGGTTACCCCCCCTCCTCATGAATCGGGTTTTCTTCCTGCTGGAAAGTAAGGATTTCACTCTCGGCTTCGGCACGTGGCTTACGAACACGACCACAAACACTAGGACGGCCTCTCTTAGCTGCACGAGTATTAACCATGACTTATCCCTAAAAAGACAGAATTTTAACACGGTCAAGTACAAGTGGCATTTAGAACATGTAAGGTAAGCGTAAACTGCAAATGACGTTGATCAAGTGTAATTAGTCGTTTACTTTACCCGCCCGTCCTAATCACTCACTGCCCCTAACCACATTAGCCTTCTATCTAACACTTAAACAGTTAATCACATACTGGAAACTTTTAAATTCAAAGGGATGACTAAATAATTTTAAGTTACCTCTTGGCGTGCAGCTACTCGCGGTGGGCATACTGGTCTCTTTTCTTACATTTCGAGTCCAAGCATTCGGGGATGCTCAGATCCCCCGAACCATGGCTCTGATACCAACTTGTGAGGCTCCGAACCCCAGGAACCCTACAGTTGGTATTCATACAAAACACTTATAAAAATAATTAAACTTGAAAATAGTTCATTCCATTAAAACAACCAATTCAGAGTATAATTCAGCGGAAAACCATAATTGATAAAACAAGTTCCCGAAACCCGGGAATTATGCCCAAAACCAATTTAAATGTATTTAAATAAATATTAAAAGAAAATGTTTATTATTATTGAAACATCCGACCAGGCATGCCCTCCACCGTCCAAGTAGCTTCGTGCACGTCCAAGCGATAATGCATCCAACTCCTAATCTGAAACTCACACTAACATGCACACAAAGTCAGCTTGAGTTGAGTGAGTTCAAGTTTTAAATAAATAACATCAATAAATAAAAATCATGATAGTCATTCCAAGGTCTTAAACTATAAAAGGGATACATCAGTTAAGCCATCATCTTTAATACATAATCATCCTTATATCAACATGTATATACATATATATAAATAAACATCCTTATAAGTGCATCTCTCTCTCTATATATATATATATATATATAACATCCAAATAATAACATCAGGGTCGAGCAAACGTACAACCCAAACACGTAACATCTCATCAACGTATGCAAACACAAAGTAGGCATACGTAACATCCGTAGTCGATAACGACTACAACATCGCCAAATATTGGCCATACAATAATACATACATACATACGATAATATCATCTCAAGGCCTACCCTATACAAGTAAGCCCATCCAAAATAATTTTAAACAATTCATCAAGCAAAATCGCTTAGGTGTGCATGCTAGCCCAAAATCTTAAAAGAGTAAAAAGGGGGCATCATGAACTCACCTGACCCGAGACACGGATTCACCACGAGCTAGAGAATCCCTAAGTAATCCCAAGACTCAAACACCTGCCGGTTTACATTCAATCAATACTAATGACATCAAGATGATTCGTTTATCCTACGAGACGTTCTAATGGGGTTCGGGTCACCTAAAGCCTCGACCTCATCAAACTAAATCATAACAGCCCCCGAGGCCTCACATTCACCAAAACGACCCTTAGACACTCCCGGGAATAAAGAATTCCCAAATTACCCCCGGAAGCACTAGGCAATACCAGTACGCGCGTTTAAGAGTCGTTTAGGCCATTAACATCCAACTCAGCCCCGTGTGGACCCAACATGATGAAATCACAGCCAACAGGTCCACACGACGCTACACGAGTCAAATGGGTCGGTAATTCGCAAGTACAACGCACCAACTACTCAATAAACGCAATTGCGCATTGTACCGACCCGTTGGAGTAACCGACCCGTTGGAGTAACCGACCCTTTTTAACAGACCCGAACAACTTTTTTAACAGACCCGAACAGTTCGTTTTTAACAGCTTTTTTAACAGACCCGAACAGTTCGTTTTTTAACTTACAATTTTATCAACAATCTCTTGGACCCGAACAGCTTTTTTAACATACTCGAACAGTTCATTTTTTAACTTACAATTTTGTCAACAATCTCTTGGACATTTGGCTGGAATCCTCCTATTTTCAGTTCTCTAGCTTTTTTCCACAACAATGACCTTTCAATATCGTCTTCCTCCTTTCCGGCTTCTTGCATCTAAGCACCAAAAGTAGATTAATATAAGCAAATACAAGTAAAGTAATTGATTTTTTTAATACATACAATCTCAGCAGTGAGTCCGGCATATCCCTTTCTGCATAAACGATGATTGTATATATTCTTTGCACGCACTTCTTTATTTTTCTTACATTTGTCCATCATTAGAAACATAAAATTGTTATTCGGCACTAAATATTGTTTCTTATAAATACGAAAAGTTAATAATTAAAACTCATGAACCTGTCACTTTTTTGAAAGTCTTTGCGCTACATACGAAAAGATATTTCCCTTTATTAGGTTTTGAGTTTATAGTCGGACCTCTTTGTGATTTGGAACCTTCATCATGATCCGAACCCGGGTTCGACTCCATGTCACCACAAACAACCTGTTTATTCAAATAATATATTAGTTACAGCCATGAATTAAAAAAAATCTTCATCAAGGTCTACTAAAGCATAGTCTTGTGTAACATCAATAGTAGCCTCAAATTCCAACATGTCATCAATTTCATCAGTTGCTTCATACTTGTACATCTTATGTGGTGTGAAGCCAACAATAGACAACTTCTCATCTTGCTGATCCTGAACATAAAAAACTTGTCTAGCTTGACTTGCTAATATAAAGCGTTCGGTTTGGTGACCAAGCCTATCAAAGTTAACAACCGTGAACCCAAAATCATCCTTTTTTACTCCACGACTATCAGCCCAATCACACATGAAAACGGGAACTATAAACATGTGATAATCAACATTCAATATCTCCTTTATACAACCGAAGTAAGTAACAGCTCCATACACGGGATTAGAATCTTTTGCACTAGCAATCTGCATAGCATGTGCAACTAAAGATACTCCACTACATTGAGTTTTTCTAGATTCATCTCGAGAAGTTGTATGGAATTGATATGTTTCTACAAGCAAATCATAAACAAATCATATGTTTCTACAAGCAAGCATAAACACTCAATAGTACAACAATAATACCCAACTATCCCTACTTAACTATTAGAACACTTACATTTTACACACTCAACACCTAATATTCGTTATTATTAAGCATAATTAGCAAGCAAACCCTAACAAAGATCAGCAGTTAACATTAATAGTAGACCTAAGTAATTAAAATTCAGTAATTATAAATCAAAGGTACACGTCTTCAATTATAGTTTAGAATTAATATAACTAATTAAGCAATTAACAATTCACACATCATTAAGTAAACAAGTAATTATTTTAACAAATTAACATTAGGATTTTAAACTACCAGATTTCAAACAACATTAAACCCTACCCTAACAGTACACTAATTATATCAGAATGTTTGCTTCGATTTCAACATTAAACCCTAACCTAACAGAAGTAAAATTGAGGACCAATGGATAACCTACCAGATTATAGATGACGGTGGTGGTGACGAGCGGTGGTTGACAGCTGTGGTTTGAGCAAGCGGTGGTGGTGGCGAGCGGCGGTTATGCAGTCGCGACTTGTGGCAGTCGCAGTGGTGGTGTGAGCGATGCTTGTGCAGTCGCGGTGGTGGTGTGGTAGTCGCGGTGGTGGTGTGGCAGTTGCAGGAGTCGGGGTGGTGGTGACTGCTGCTTATGGCAGTCGCATCTGGAGATTTTTTTGGAGATTATTTGAGAGAAGGGGGAATTAAGTTAGACGTGGGGTACTGTGTTGTGTTATTTTATTTTGGGATTTGAATATGACACGCAAATATGACACGCATTAGTTAATTTTTAATATTATGATACTGATTTAATGACATGCAAAAACAAATGTCATAAATTCACAAGTATTTTAAAAATATGACGTTTTTTTGATGACACACACAATTGTGTGTCATAAATCGATGCATGTCATTGTAAGCATGTCATTAAAGGCCTTTTTTCTAGTAGTGCGTAATCGAGCATTTCGGCATTACCTTTGCGGTTTTCGCCCGTTTTCTCTCTCTTAATCCAATTTCCGGGTTCTTGTGCTTCTATATAAGCTAAGTACATGTCCTATATCACAAACCAAGCATGTGTCATCAAGAGATCAGCCATGAAACTTAGGGTTTCGGTTAGGGTTCTAAACCGAACTTTTGAATCGTAAAAACTTCGTTTAAACCCTCTAATATGTGTTTATGCCAAAAAAGAGTATGATCCTGATTTCTAACCATATGTATGATCAAAACATGTTTTTGGACCATTTTTAGGATTTTTTTTCACAGTTAGGAATGATTTTTGGTAATCAAACAAGGTTTATATGAAATTAAACATCATTAATACATGTTAAAATTGATTAATATGAGTTCAATACCTTATGTTTTTGAAGGTTGGCTGAAGAACAATGAATTTTCCAGAATTTGGTTCATGTGTTAACGTGAAAAATATCTCATATCTAATATATAACAAAAAACAACAATATAATAATATTAAAGGTATTTTTTTTCAACTTTGGCGGACTATGCTTGTTGGGCCCTCTTTTGAGCCCATTTGGCCTACTTTTCTCGATTTACGTGCCCGAACGCGAAATGCCGAGTCTAAATTTATTTCGGGTTTAGTTTTTGGTGCGAAAAATATATCGGGTACGATAAACAGTGTGATGGCAATTTTTGTGTAAATTTATAAAAACATAGTATTTGTTTGTAAATATCGAAAATATTTTCACGGATCACTTAAAACATCCCCAAAAATTGTTTGGTAAATCTTTTTCGGCTTAACGGATGATACAATGCTTGTTTTGGAACTCTCTCTCGCATTTAAATCTATAGAGGGTAGTTAAACGAGCATGCTTTCGTTTAACTAGTTTGCTATCATACTAAGACCTTAATATCAATATCTTGGCTTGTAATAGACGTATATCACTTAGAGATGGCCCCGGGATATCCGGGTCATAACCAGACCCTTTTGGTTATTCGTTCGTTTGATACGCAATAAGCGGTTAATCGCTTATTCGATAAACGAATACTAAGGCATATTCGATTTTGTCGCGGATGTCTCATTCTCCCCAATTTAAGAAATTTTGTCCCCGAAATTCAATATGCCAATCATGCCCTTTTAGGGAATAGTTTATAAGTATTTGTTTCATAATTCGTTCTTCTGTTTCCGACACGTTTGATTTCCTATTGTGGATTCCACTGAATTTTATTCATTGAGATTTTATTGTGTCATAACTGTTTGATTTTCCCCGCTCAACATTTTCACAAGTCTTTTTATATATTTTAGTTGTATAAAAGTTTTCAAATGGTATTAATTTCGTCCTATCAGTAAGGCACTATTTCTGATTTGATATATATAAAATATCGGGAGTGAAGTAATTTTGCTTAATACGCTACGGGGTTAACCTTTGAGGTAATTTTCTACAGTTCCACGTATTCTCAAGTTATGTCGTCGGTTTCATTAGCTCAACTAACACCTTTGAAGAATTGTCATCTCCTCACATATATCAGTATAGTCCTTTGGTTAGTCACAAGCGGCTTTCAGTTTGTTTTTAATATTACGAGCTTCATCTATGGTTTCCGAAATCAATTCGGATTTTATATTTTGAGGGTCGTCAATTTTCAATTGAATAAGGTGGTGAGTTACATTCTTACTCGTATAATATAATATATAGCTGCTTGCATAATACACGATGACTGTTAATGTACAAGGATTGAAATTACCGGTCTCAGTTTCCTCTAATGTTTGAATATTGATTGTTTGCTAGAGGACTACAGACCGTGTTCAGGTCAATTAGGGGTCTAAAGTTTCATACACAACTCACCAAGGATAAGATTTTGTTAAGGCGAGTTTTTCAGTTTGGTAGTTGTTACAAATTAGAAGAAAGTATTCGGAATGGATTAGTCAGAGAACTATTACACAGATTGCGTTGCTTTCTCGGGATGTTTTAGGAGCATGTGTTAAGAGGTCCACTGTAATTCATTCCCCTCTCCCTTGGGGTATTTCAAGCTATGTAAGACCCCGAATCTCGGGAATCCTACAGTTGGTAATCATGTCCAAAAATTCTCAAAAATTTAAAGTCAAACAAATTCATCTAATTAAAAATCGTTTCAGAGTAATAAACAGCGGAAAATCAAAAGTACTAAAACCAAGTTCCCAAAACCCATGAATTATGCCCAAAACCAAAGTTCAATGTATTTAATAAAACTTTAAAAGAAAAGTGTTTATTATTATTAAAACTTCCGACTAAGCATGCCCTCCACCGTCCAAGTAGCTTCGTGTTCGTCCAAGCGGTAATGCATCCATCCCCTAACCTGAAACTCACACTAACATCCATCCCCCCTCATGGGATTTTCATGGCCCGCCACAGGATTTAAGAACCTGAGTAGTATAGTTTGGCCCGGCCAAGATCACCATCCATCCGTATGCAAACACAAAGTAGGCATATGCAACATTCTTAGTCAAAAATGACTAATTAACATCGCCAATTACTGGCCATACAATAACGCATGCATAAACACACGTATATATATATATATATACATATATATATACACTTATACATATTTAACATTCCAAACATACCATCATGAACGTAAGCCTAGGGTCATAAAGTAACACCCGTATACACATTCATAAATATCATCTCATGACATACTACAATACGAGTACGCCTACATCCTTGAGTCTAGATCATAAGTAATGTCTATAACATTATAAAATATATAACCATCAACGAGCCTCGAATATTATAAGGCACCAAGTATAATTCACCTATACTTTCATGAATCCCACAAACCCAAGTAAAACCATATAAAACCATCTGATTAGTTTAAATGAGTATAGTCGGATAAAATCATTAACATGGTGTGCATGCTAGCCCAAAACTTGAAAAGAGTAAAAAGGGGCATCGTGAACTCACCTGACACAAGGCACGAATTCACCACGAGCTAAAGAGTCCCTAAGTAATCCCAAAACTCAAACACCTGTCGGTTTACATTCAAACATTACTAACGACATCGAAAGAACTCGTTTATACTACGAGACGTTCTAACATGGTTCGAGTTACTTAAACCCTCGACCTCATCAAACTAAATCACAACTGCCCCCGAGGCCTCACATTCACCAAAACGACCCATAGGTACTCCCGAGAATAAAGAATTCCCAAATTGCCCCCCGAAAGCACTAGGTGGCACTAACACACGCGTTTAAGAGTCGCTTAGGCCGTTAACATCCAACTCAGCCCCGTGTGGACCCATTATGATAAAATCACAGCCAACAAGTACACACGACGCTACACAAGTCAAATGGGTCGGTAACCTACAAGTACAACGCACCAACTATACAAAGAACGCAATTGTGCGTTGTACCGACCCGTTAGAGTAACCGACAACCAATTCAGCCCCGTAACTTATAAAAATGATTTTTCAATAGTCCGTACGTCAAACCAAGTGCCCCCGAGCTGAATTGGTCGTTAATCACTTCATCACTCGCGTTAAACGCATCAAACTACATTTCTAGTCAACCGAACATTAACAATCAAGCTACAACTAGTTGACCAATCTAACGAACACCAATGAACATGATTTTTAAGTATGATATACTAGACATACCTAGGAGGATTTTGGTGTAAAAACCTCACTCAAAACAGTCCCGGAAGTGCTCAATTGGACAGCCACTCGGTAAGCCTAAAAACAACGTTTTTCGACGAATAAACAAACCATAAGGATGAATTAAGGTGAAAAAGAGTTGTAGATACGTAATACCGACCTGGAACTGAACTTTGGATGGCTGGACGGTGTCTGATTGCACGCAAAACAAGGAGGGAAGGGGGTGGGGTGTGCCGATCGGACAAGGGGGTGGGTTAGGGTTTATTATTTTTTTTTTTGTATAATATAATAACAATAATACATTCTAGTCCCTCTACTTTAACGATGGGTGAACTTGTAAGAAAAGTTAAGTATGAAAAACTTACGAGGGTGGAAAGGGGCTCCCGGGAGAATGTTGGTCAAGCCCGAAAGGTGCCCGCAACACTACAAGGTTAAACATTTTATCGGAAATTAACGGACGTTACAAGCTATTGTAACGTTCCCGAAGGTTTTTGATATTCCACCTTAACTTAATATAGAGTACACCTTTACAACACATGTGACTATAATCTTTCTCATACCAGTTTATCCATAAATTTCTCTTACATCTTTATCTTTGCATTAATACTCGGTCTAACAGAACTTTGGACTGACTTTTCTTCGTCCATCACCTGGTCATTGAGGCTATAAAAGCTTGAAGTTTAAGTTTCGGTTCTTGTAGTAAGATATTTCATCGGTTTTCACAGTCATGATTGTCTAACAATTCCATCCAATTTCCATCTCCTCTTCTTTAACTTGTTTTGATTACTTATAGCTCATATATTTTTGCGGTTTATGTAACGCGTACCATTACTAGTATACAAGTAATGCCCCTAGATCTTGGGTATAAAGGCAATCGTTCCATATTTCTGGTCACGGATAGTATAGTTCTTCTCATTCGTGTTTAGTCATTGGGGGGTACATGCTATTACTTCGTTTCCTTTTTTTTCATAATCTTGGTCCTTTTTGAATTAGGAGGACAAGGTTTAAGTAATACTGAAAAAAAAATTTCCATCCCGCTGGGGTTTACATGAACTCTTTGATGTAACCATTTTAATATCTAGTTTACGATGGGACGTGAAAGACATTTTCGGTTCTGGGACCTCCTTCTTGTATTTCGATCATTTCATACTTTAAAATAGGTATTCTTACAGTCTTGTGTTTACATGCGATTTTCATTTCTGGTCTCAAATAATCAGTCCATGTTTTTAACACCAGAACTTCTTAACCGTACCGGGAGTGGGTTAATAAGGAATGGTTGGTTGTTTAGGATGAAAGAAAAATTTTGGTTAATTGGGTTGTAGACTTACCGTTAGAGAGTTCTCTGTCATAAGGGTTTATTAATTTATTAATCAATATATTTTTCTAAGGGTAGAAAGTTAACAAAATGAACTTCTATTGGTACACGTGTCATTTAAATTGAAGCGCGCTAGTCAGAAATTGCGAATGTACCTGCTATTACGTCCAGATCTGTTCGTGCTCCACTCGAGTCAATCACGAAAGCGACCTTTAGTCTGGTTAATCATCGATGCTTGTTCTTCACTTAATTTGGGGCAGTTTCTTTTGAGATGCTTTGTACTACCACATTCATAGCAAGCAGGGTGATTTGGGATAGGTTGTGTTAATTGTATTGGTTGTAAGCGAATTGGTTGTGATCGGGGTTGTTATGGATGGTGCGGTTGTGGTATTTGAGATGGCTGGTTCATATTGTTTACAATGGTTTTACAATCACGGGCATAGTGTCCAACCTTGCCTCATCTATAACACCCGATTGTTCGACATTCACCTATATGATGATAACCACATTCCTCACACTTTGGCAAAAGCCCTTTATACTTTTCTTGTTTCACCTCGAAACTGGTAATGTCGTAAGTTTGTATCATGGTGCGTGCACGTTTACTCTTTTGTCTTCCTTGCACTTTCGCCTCATATTCGGTTCGTTTTGTACCAGACGATTCTCCAGGTATTCCCAACGTACCGCTTCTAACCAAATCAGAAGTTACAATGCCGGCTTGTAACACGGCATTTTCGAAAGTTACGGGGCCAGTTGTGTTAACCAAACTCCTGACTTCGGGGGCTAAATCCCAAATGTAGCGTTCAGTACATTTAGATTCTGGGGTAACTAACCATGGGACTAGACGAGCCAGTTCATTAAAGCGGTGGCTCAAGTGATCTGCACCCTTCATTTCTAGATTCCAAAGTTCTTGTTCTAATTTCTGAATTTCATTTATCGGACAAAAGTGTTCTATCATAAGATTTTTAAGTTTTGTCCAAGACATACAATTAGTTGCCTCTTGTCCACGAATTTGCACAACAGTATTCCACCACATTAGCGCATGGTCCACAAACGTAGAAGTAGCGAATTTGGCAATATAATCTAGTGGACAGTTAGTGATATTAATAATGGATTCAGTCTTTTCGATCCACTTTACCAGTCCCCTTGGTCCTTCAGTACCAATAAAATCCATAGGTTTACATAGCATGAAGTTCTTAAGTTGATATCCGTGTTGTGGGGGATTTTTGTTGTTACGACTATTGTTTAAGTTCGGTGGGGGATTATCATTATTGAGAGTAATATTAGTATTCAACGGGGAAGCATTAGTTGTGACAGTGTCAGTATTTATCGGGGGAGCATTTGTGGTTGTATTAGTATTTGTCAAGTGATTAGTATTTACTGCCGCGTTATGTAACACCCCGACCAAAGGCGGATTATACATCGGGGCGCCACATATTGTTTCATTACTCGTGACACTATTTGGGTGTCAATATTTAATAAATACATTCATTCGCGCACGCGCAAAGTAAACACAAGATAACATAAAGCAACATAATTCAATATATTCTAAGGCAAAATATTCGAACAACAATAACTTGTCTTGATACATTTTAATCTAGGTCCAAAAGTAAAAACGTCCTACGTGTCCACAAGCTCCAAATGTAGCTACAGCAAACCTGAACATGTGTTAAAATAAAACGTCAAACACTTGCGTGTTGGTGAGAAATCAAGTTTAATAGATAATAGATAACAATAAATCTGCGCGCAACACGTGTATGTCTGGTGTTTAACAAGGGTGCAATCAGATTGTGATCAAGCCTAAATAGATCATAGTTCATAGTTCATAGTTCAATCCGTGCTCCCAAATGAGCACAAAAACAAGAAAACATCTGTGCAAGTGTAAACAAAGAAAACCGTAAACGATAGGTCTCCCGTGTTCATCTAATGGATCCATGAAAACTTCGGAATAGGCCGAACAAAGCGGTTAATGATACACACATACAAATAAACAGCCAAGTAAACGTCCTCAACACATGGGATACTGCGCGACTAAAGTTCATAAACAAGTTTAAGACTCGAGTTTGTACGAACACATGAACATCCCAAAACATTAAAAAAATAAAAAGGGATTAGGTACGAGATTACTCACTTGATAAAGATGCGGTGAAAGATAAAGCAAGAACCAACTTTAAACAAGCACAAGTTAACCTATAATTAAAGATTATTGTTTTAATGATTTGTTTTAAGTCTTGATTATAAGTTAGCATAATTAATAAGTAAATTATTATATATAATATATATTACCGGAAAAGCAGGGCAGAACAGGGAGGAAGACGGAGGCAGAGAGGGAGGCGACAGAGGAAGAACAACGGCAAGGAGCAAAGGAAGAGAAAGATAATAAGTATTTGTGTGTGTAGTGTTTAAGAAAATAGCATTATTATTTATAGGGAAACCCTAGGGAACACAATCCCTAGAAAAGGGGAAAAGATCTTCAACAGGATCAAGCAAAAGATAACAAAAGCAAAAAGGTTCCAAAAGCAAAAGATATCGAAAGATATGGCAGCTGCAGGGGACAAGGAAAAGCTGACAGGTAACAGTAAACAGGCATGGGCGGGTCAGATAAAGGTACTGGTCAAGCATGGAAAAGCAGATCTCAAAAGATAATGTCAGTCACTTTTTCTGTCAACCAATGGGGTTGGTGTGCATGCTGCGCCAAAAGTGGCTTTTCAGACATAAAATAGGTCAGGTCAACAGCACAGAAGATAAGAAAACACAAAAGCAAACAGGCTGGATAAAACAGAAGGAAAGATAGGTCTAGCGCGAGAAAGCTGCGCGCGAGAAGGCTAAGGCGCGCCGCGGGAAGAATCACATTTCTTAGCGCGCCGCGGGAGGAACTACAATTCCTAGCGCGCCGCGGGAAGAACTATGATTCTTCGCGCGTCGTGGGATGAACTACGATTCTTAGCGCGCTGCGAGAAGAACTACAAATCCTTAGCGCGTCGCGGGAAGAACTACCGTTCTTAGCGCGCTGCGAGAAGAATTACAATTCTTAGCGCGCTGCGAGAAGAGTTCGTCTCGCGTATCGCTGGAACAGCTGGTCATCACGCAGGCTTCCTTGTAAGGAGTCTGGCGCGTGGAGCTGCGCAGACAACCTTAGGCGGGAAGAAATAAAGGACAAGGAGAGTTAGGAGAAAAAGAGGGAAACAAGGCTGAGGGGTTAAACAGGAGGGCGGGACGGCGACAAGAGAAAAGGAAGGCGGAAAGAAAGAGAGAGAAAGAGGCGGGAAGGAAAATATATTATCATTATTAAAAGTAAAATATAAGTATAAATAAATATTAAATCATAAAAGAAAGAGATCGGATAAAGGAAACGGGTACCTGGGTCGGGTCGGATCGGGGCAGATGTCACAGTCTCCCCTACTTTAAGAAATTTCGTCCCGAAATTTATCTCGAAGTAGGTTGCGCAGAGAACAGGTGCGGGTACTTGATCTTCATTTGATCTTCCCTTTCCCATGTAAACTCGGCTCCGCGCTTGGACTCCCAGCGAACTTTCACGATAGGGATGCGACTGCGCTTGGTTTGCTTAACCTCGCGATCCATAATCTCAACAGGCTTCTCAACGAAATGCATAGACTCATCAACTTGAACTTCATCGAGTGGAATGTGAAGGTTCTCGTCGGCTAAACACCTCTTGAGATTGGATACATGGAACGTTGGATGCAGATTGCTGAGCGCGGGCGGCAGGTCAAGTCTGTAGGCAACTTTTCCTACACGCGCGAGAATCTTGAATGGTCCAACATATCGAGGAGCAAGCTTACCTTTCTTCCCAAAGCGGACAACACCCTTCCAGGGCGACACTTTGAGGAGAACAAGATCACCAACTTGAAATTCGAGAGGCTTTCGCCTGCGATCTGCGTAACTCTTCTGTCGGCTTCTGGCAGTCAGCAGATGATCACGGATCTTGGCGATTTTATCGGTTGTCTCTTGAACTAGTTCGGGTCCTGTGATTTGAGTTTCACCCACTTCGCTCCAACAAATCGGGGAGCGGCACTTACGACCGTAAAGTGCTTCAAATGGGGCCATACCAATACTGGAATGATAGCTGTTATTATAAGAGAACTCGATCAAAGGCAGGTGTGAATCCCAATTACCTCCAAAATCAAGAACACAAGATCGGAGCATATCCTCAAGAGTTTGAATAGTTCGTTTAGACTGACCGTCAGTCTGAGGATGATATGCCGTACTCATGTCCAAGCGAGTTCCTAGCGCAGATTGGAGAGACTTCCAAAAGCGAGATATAAAACGGCCATCGCGATCGGATATGATGCTCAAAGGAGTACCATGACGGCAGACAATTTCCTTGACATAAAGCTGTGCGAGTTGCTCAACACGGTAGTTTTCACGAATGGGCAGAAAGTGAGCAGACTTAGTCAAACGATCCACTATTACCCAAATGCTATCATGTTTGCTTGCTGTCAAAGGTAACTTGGTAATAAAGTCCATTGCTATACCTTCCCATTTCCACGTAGGAATTTCTGGTTGTTCGAGCAAACCAGATGGGCGTTGGTGTTCAGCTTTTACCTTAGAACAAGTCAGGCATCTAGCTACGAACACAGCAATATCCTTCTTCATACCGGGCCACCAATAAGTAATGCGCAAATCCTTGTACATCTTATCAGCGCCAGGATGAACGAAATATCGAGATTTGTGCGCTTCACTCAGGATATCAGCGCGAAGATTCTCATCAAAGGGAATCCAGATGCGATTGAGATAGCAGAGAATTCCACTCAGATTAGGGACAAAGTGAGCTTCCGCGCCACACGCTAACTCGGCGCGAAGGTTACCATTACTGATGGATGCGCGCTGCGCGTCACGAATGCGCGATTCAAGGTTGCTTTGGATCGGCGCGAAGTGAAGCTGCGTGCGCGGCAAGATACAGTTAAGCTGGCTGGGTTTTCGGCTGAGCGCATCGGCTACCACATTAGCCTTACCAGGATGATACCGGATCTCACAATCGTAATCGCTGATGAGT
The DNA here is from genome assembly GCF_021521415.1 of Bidens hawaiensis. Classification (NCBI taxonomy): domain Eukaryota; kingdom Viridiplantae; phylum Streptophyta; class Magnoliopsida; order Asterales; family Asteraceae; genus Bidens; species Bidens hawaiensis. Next base: position 118,865 of record NW_027505146.1, read on the forward strand.
TCGTTCCATCGGCGTTGCCTCATGTTGAGTTCCTTTTGATCAAAGATATGCTGAAGGCTTTTATGGTCAGTGTAGAGGATACACTTAGTACCATAGAGGTAGTGTCTCCAGATCTTCAAGGCAAATACTACTGCGCCTAGTTCGAGGTCGTGAGTGGTATAATTCCTTTCATGAATCTTGAGTTGCCTTGATGCGTAAGCGATAACCTTGCCTCGTTGCATAAGAACACAACCAAGACCTTGGTTGGATGCATCGCAATACACGACAAAATCTTCATTACCCTCAGGTAGCGCAAGAACAGGAGCTTCACACAACAATCGCTTGAGCGTCAGAAAGGCTTCTTCTTGTTTCGAGCCCCAAATATACGGTTTACCTTTGTGCGTTAGAGCTGTTAAAGGCAATGCGATCTTTGAGAAGTTCGAAATAAATCGCCGGTAGTAACCAGCTAAGCCCAAGAAGGAACGGATTTCGGTAGGAGTGAATGGCGTAATCCAGTTCTTGATTGCTTCAATCTTGGATGGGTCGACATGAATACCCATCTTGTTTACAACATGACCAAGAAACTGTACTTCATCCGACCAAAACTCACACTTGGAGAGTTTGGCAAAGAGTTGCTCGGCTCTAAGCTTTTGCAACACTAACCGAAGATGTTGCTCATGCTCGGCCTTGGTCTTAGAATAAATCAGAACGTCATCGATAAACACAATTACGAATTTATCCAAGAAAGGCCTACACACCCGATTCATTAGATCCATGAAAACGGCAGGTGCGTTGGTTAAACCGAAGGACATGACCAAGAATTCAAAATGGCCATAACGAGTTCGAAAAGCAGTCTTCGGAACATCTTCATCGCGGATGCGCAACTGGTGATAGCCAAAGCGGAGATCAATCTTGGAAAAACAAGAGGCACCTTGGAGTTGATCAAAGAGGTCGTCAATACGCGGTAAGGGATACCGGTTCTTAATGGTGAGTTTGTTCAACTCGCGGTAATCAATACACATGCGAAACGAACCATCTTTCTTTTTAACGAACAACACCGGAGCACCCCAGGGCGAAGAGCTAGGGCGGATGAATCCTTTAGCAGTCAACTCTTGAAGTTGGCTTGCCAATTCTTGCATCTCAGCGGGCGCAAGACGGTAAGGAGATTTAGCTACAGGGGAAGCACCAGGGACAAGATCAATACGGAACTCGACTTCACGAGCGGGAGGGATACCAGGAAGATCATCAGGAAAAACTTCAGGGAAATCACGCACAACAGGGATATCGCGAAGCTTCTTCTTTTCTTCAGCAGGTTTGACTACATGGGCTAAAAATGCAATACACTTCTTCCGCATGAGTCTTTGGGCTTCGGCGCAAGACATAAGCTTAAGACCACTGGAGGGTTTCTCGCCGTAGATATGAAGATTACCATTTTCTCGAGGTATGCGAATCATCTTCTTGGCGCAAATAACTTCGGCGCGATTATGCGTAAGCCAGTCCATACCAATGATAACATCAAAACTTCCAAGAGGCATGGGGATGAGGTCGAAATCAGAAAATCGTTTTCGTTAAGGTTAAGCGTGCAATCTTTAATTACTGAGTTAATTAAAACAGTTTCGCCATTAGCCAATTCAACTGAAAAATTCTCTTTTAACTTATCGCGCGGTCGCGCAAGCTTCTGCTCAAACGCGCGAGAAATAAAACTTCGATCGGCGCCAGTATCAAAAAGTACAGAAGCATAAAATCCGTTAAGCAAAAATGTACCATTAACTACGTCATTAGTCGCTTGCGCTTGGTGCGTGGTTATGTTAAAAGCTCATCCGCGCGCCACTTGGTTCGAAATTTGGTTCACCAGATTCGCTTGTGTGATTTGCACTTGTAGTCTCGGGCACGCGTTCCGGAAATGACTGGGATCACCGCAGTTGTAGCACGACCTGGGTCGTGGATTAGGGTATGCTGGTTGAGGGTTGTGCGGGTAGGCTGGTGGTGTTTGCGCAATTGGGTTGGCGGGAGGGACTCTACAGAACTCGGCAGAGTGACCAACGCGGCCACATCGGCTACATTGTCGACACGGGGTTTGGGTTGGGTGGTGAAGTCTACAGGTTGGGCAAAAGGGTTGGGTTCCTGTGTAAGGTTTCTTAGGTGGCGGGGCAGGGAGTGCGGGAGTGGTTAAGGCATAGTTATGGACTACAGGTGTTGGGTAGGCTGTCAGTGGGTTAGGCGTGTAAACTGGAGGTAGGTAGGTGGGTTGCTGGACAATGGGCGGGCTGGTAAGCGCATAGGCTTTGCGCCTGCGCTTGAGGTTGTTACGGTTAGAGGGTTCAGGTTTGGTTTCTGTTGGTTCTGGGACAGTCTTGGTGGGTTTGGTCTTTTCTGTTCCCCGCAGGAACAGGGTTCCTGCTCTGACATGGTTGTCGCTGAGCACAGCGGCCAACTCAATGGCGTCAGAGAGGGTTACTGGGTTTCTGGCCCATACAGAATCTTGAATTTCCATGGGGAGACCCCCAAGGAATTTCTCGATGGCTCGGCGGGAAGGGGTAACAAGGTGAGGGACAAGCAGGCTTAGTTCATGGAAGCGCGTCGCGTACTCGCGCGCTTCGCCACTGTATTGCTTAAGATTCCAAAATTCTTCCCCCAGGCGCTTAACTTCGTTGGGAGGGCAGAATTCTCGCGTCAGAATTTCTTTGAATTCCTCCCAGGGCATGCTAGAAGCAGTTTCTGCGCCACGCGCATGAGCTACTCCATTCCACCATGTAAGCGCTCTAGATTCCAGGACACTGGAAGCATATAGGGTTCGTCTGTCTGAGGGGCATTGGGTATGGAGGAAAGTGTTTTCAATTTTCTCAAGCCACTGGAGCATCACGGTGGGTCCTTCAAGTCCTGTGAACTTTGGGGGGTTACCCGCGTTAAAGGACTTAATGTTGTAACCAGAGGTGTTAGCATTGTTTTGGCTCAAAGCTTGGGCTATCACGGCGGCCATTTCCTGGGAACGTTGCTGTCTACGCCTGCGCGAGGCTTCTCTCCTCTGATGACGGCGGGATAGCGGAGGCATTCTATAAAAGTTTTAATTTTAGTTAATATCTTGGTTTTAGCGCAAAGTATCATCTTAATAAACTTGGTTTCGCGGGGTTAGATACCATCAACAGTTAAAGTAAAACATGAATTTGAATGCAAACTTAATACAGATAACAAATTCGAATCGAGAATCGACAATTCATGTATCACCATGACTTTCCGAATTCTCAATATAAAATATACGAGCAAACGAGTATTGGAGATCGACGATTCATGTATCACCATGACTTTTCAATCCTTAATATAAAATATACAAGAAAATGAGTATTGGAGGTTGACAATTCATGTATCACCAAGACTTTTCAAGTCTCCAACCTCAGAACATAATCGTAAATGGAAATTGAAAATCAACTATTCATGTATCACCATGACTTTTCGGATTTTCAAATCCAACAAACGAATATGTAAGAAAAATCAATAAAAATCGAAATTCAACAAAAATCGAAATATCACGGAATAAAATATAAAATCATATACTGCGTCTGCGCAAGCATATTTATAAACAACGAGTATTTAACAATAAGCGCGCAAACATGAGATTTCTCTCATGCGCGAGAAGGGACTCTTAGGTATTCTAGGCCGTTACGTCTAACCACCTATCCTAAAGTCAACCTGGCTCTGATACCAATCTGTAACACCCCGACCAAAGGCGGATTATACATCGGGGCGCCACATATTGTTTCATTACTCGTGACACTATTTGGGTGTCAATATTTAATAAATACATTCATTCGCGCACGCGCAAAGTAAACACAAGATAACATAAAGCAACATAATTCAATATATTCTAAGGCAAAATATTCGAACAACAATAACTTGTCTTGATACATTTTAATCTAGGTCCAAAAGTAAAAACGTCCTACGTGTCCACAAGCTCCAAATGTAGCTACAGCAAACCTGAACATGTGTTAAAATAAAACGTCAAACACTTGCGTGTTGGTGAGAAATCAAGTTTAATAGATAATAGATAACAATAAATCTGCGCGCAACACGTGTATGTCTGGTGTTTAACAAGGGTGCAATCAGATTGTGATCAAGCCTAAATAGATCATAGTTCATAGTTCATAGTTCAATCCGTGCTCCCAAATGAGCACAAAAACAAGAAAACATCTGTGCAAGTGTAAACAAAGAAAACCGTAAACGATAGGTCTCCCGTGTTCATCTAATGGATCCATGAAAACTTCGGAATAGGCCGAACAAAGCGGTTAATGATACACACATACAAATAAACAGCCAAGTAAACGTCCTCAACACATGGGATACTGCGCGACTAAAGTTCATAAACAAGTTTAAGACTCGAGTTTGTACGAACACATGAACATCCCAAAACATTAAAAAAATAAAAAGGGATTAGGTACGAGATTACTCACTTGATAAAGATGCGGTGAAAGATAAAGCAAGAACCAACTTTAAACAAGCACAAGTTAACCTATAATTAAAGATTATTGTTTTAATGATTTGTTTTAAGTCTTGATTATAAGTTAGCATAATTAATAAGTAAATTATTATATATAATATATATTACCGGAAAAGCAGGGCAGAACAGGGAGGAAGACGGAGGCAGAGAGGGAGGCGACAGAGGAAGAACAACGGCAAGGAGCAAAGGAAGAGAAAGATAATAAGTATTTGTGTGTGTAGTGTTTAAGAAAATAGCATTATTATTTATAGGGAAACCCTAGGGAACACAATCCCTAGAAAAGGGGAAAAGATCTTCAACAGGATCAAGCAAAAGATAACAAAAGCAAAAAGGTTCCAAAAGCAAAAGATATCGAAAGATATGGCAGCTGCAGGGGACAAGGAAAAGCTGACAGGTAACAGTAAACAGGCATGGGCGGGTCAGATAAAGGTACTGGTCAAGCATGGAAAAGCAGATCTCAAAAGATAATGTCAGTCACTTTTTCTGTCAACCAATGGGGTTGGTGCGCATGCTGCGCCAAAAGTGGCTTTTCAGACATAAAATAGGTCAGGTCAACAGCACAGAAGATAAGACAACACAAAAGCAAACAGGCTGGATAAAACAGAAGGAAAGATAGGTCTAGCGCGAGAAAGCTGCGTGCGAGAAGGCTAAGGCGCGCCGCGGGAAGAATCACATTTCTTAGCGCGCCGCGGGAGGAACTACAATTCCTAGCGCGCCGCGGGAAGAACTATGATTCTTCGCGCGTCATGGGATGAACTACGATTCTTAGCGCGCTGCGAGAAGAACTACAAATCCTTAGCGCGTCGCGGGAAGAACTACCGTTCTTAGCGCGCTGCGAGAAGAATTACAATTCTTAGCGCGCTGCGAGAAGAGTTCGTCTCGCGTATCGCTGGAACAGCTGGTCATCACGCAGGCTTCCTTGTAAGGAGTCTGGCGCGTGGAGCTGCGCAGACAACCTTAGGTGGGAAGAAATAAAGGACAAGGAGAGTTAGGAGAAAAAGAGGGAAACAAGGCTGAGGGGTTAAACAGGAGGGCGGGACGGCGACAAGAGAAAAGGAAGGCGGAAAGAAAGAGAGAGAAAGAGGCGGGAAGGAAAATATATTATCATTATTAAAAGTAAAATATAAGTATAAATAAATATTAAATCATAAAAGAAAGAGATCGGATAAGGGAAACGGGTACCTGGGTCGGGTCGGATCGGGGCAGATGTCACACGTTAGTGTTCGGCACTTGATTTGTATTCATAGTTGTATTAATACCGGCAGCGAATTGTGCTGCTATAGTTGGAAGTACTGTTTGTAGTTGCCTAGCGATCATCTCGGCTACATCTGCCTCAGACAACGTGTTTACTTTCTTCGGGGCCATTCTATAACAATAACCAGTTATCCCACAATTAACAAAATTCACTTATGCAACTAATCACAAAAGGAATCACATTAACAAGCAATCAGGTATTTCAATTAACACGTATGTCTCACACGAACCTGTTCTCGATTCTATACACCAAGGATAGTATGTAAAGTTAGCCTAACAAAGGCCAAAGTTTGTATATATATTGAAAGTTGTCACCTAATGGCAAGTAATTTTAACCCAGTAAAAGTCAGTGTTCGTAATGAAATATCCAATTCGTCACCCATATCAACATAGCACACTACCAGATGCTTGCATGGGTTATCGAAATCTATATACAACAACATCATACTATCTTTATCTATCCAATTACACATTATACAATCATGAACGGTGTAACATTCGTCATTTTCGGATCCAAAAACCCGGCCCGTTTAAATTTTTTTAACGTTATTTGGACTATCGTGATTATATTCAATACATTTGCTATCTTATTTAATTCTTGATCGTTTATTTCACTTCGAGTCACTTGGTGTTGTTTTGTTTATTCTGTAAATATTACAGCTATCTAGCATGTGCAAGATCCACCCCTAAACTATGTTAGTTCTCACTTGATCCAGCAACCAAACCCCAAGGACTACTTTGCAAATGTTGGAATACCGTATGCCCGAGACACATAATTAGGTTAATGTGGCTAGTCATGTTTGATCCAAGTCGGGTCATACCCAATAACGAGTTAGACACACACCAATTATGTATTTGTTAAGATAAGATCTATAAGACAAATACAGAACACGATACATTCAGAAATTCGGGTTTCTGAATATTTACTTGAAAGTGTTAAATAAATTAATCGGTTAATTTATTTATTCAAATAATTATTATTGGAATGATTATTTAACTATGTATTCTTTTATAAAATGGTTTATAAAAGATGGGGTGTTTATATATTTTATAAAGTATAAAATAAATAAAATAAAAAAAAAAAAAAAAAAAAAAATTATTATTGGGGCCGGTTTTAGGGTGGGCCCCACACCCCACTAACTTGATCAAAATCATTAACATGCAAGCATGGAGGATTGAGTGTTGTACTAGACATAATCCCTAACTCCATACTTCCTTGGTTTTATAAATGATGAAAAGATCAAATATACACAACACTTTTTCAAGTAACCAAAAAACCAAACTTCTTCCTTTCTTTCTTTCTTGTTTACGGCCAAAAGAAAAAGAAGGGATCGGGTCTCGTTTTTCGTGTTCAAGCTTCCTAGCATAGCTCGGTGTGTGTTGGAGGCTCGGGGTATATTCCGTTTGAGGGTTTTCCTTTGAAAGTCTAGCATTCACATCATCATCTTCTTCAACCTTCCACTAAACTCTTAAAGGGTTAAGATTGTAAGTGTTTATATGCTTTGATAGTTTAGTTATTCCCGTATCATTTGATCCTTGCTTCGGGTTTCTAGTAAATAGATTATTGGTAATCTTGAAATGAATAAACTAGGTTGTTCATATGTTTAGTTTGTCTATCACGTTTCCGCATATATTATAACTAGTTAATCGGTTAACTAAGTTTGTTAAATCCTATAGAAACCCAACAAATGGCATCAAGAGCCGGGATACGGGAAACTAAGCTTCGGGTTCTCGGTTTTTTATTTTCCCCTTGAAAGATTTATACAAAATTAACATGCATGATATTTTTGTATTTAATCTTGTTATTGTTTTTGGCTTACTTCAAAAAAAAAAAAAAAAAAAAAAACCGAGCAAATGGGCCGAAGCCCAATTCGGGTGAATTTGGGCCGAAGCCCACTTGAAAAAGGGTTATTGGGCTAACCGGTTTTATAAAAATTTTTGGGCCGAGCCCATAAGGATTTTGGGCCGAGCCCATGGGTTTTTATATTGGGCCGGGCCCATAAGTTTTGTTTGGGCCGAGCCCATGCAGTTTTGATTGGGCCGAAGCCCATAATCTTGGTATTGGGTCAAGCCCAAATGGGTTGGGCTAGGCCCGATAAAGGCAAGGGGTTTTGGAACGGGTTCCTATGACATAACGGGTTATGTTTGCTAATACTAGACCGAGCCGTAGACCAATGTGGATGTTTGTTTGTGGTTGATGTTGTGATTGTAGTTAATTATTCAAGTTTCGGTTTGTAATAATTAATTATGGGCAATTTTGTAATTTTGTAATTATTTATTCATATGGGTATGTAATAAATAGGTTATTTGTAATTTCTTTATTTTATAGAAAAAAATGTATTAGGACATTTGATTTTGTAAAATTAAAGAAGATTGCAAAATTGGAAGTTTGGGCCTAATTGGGCCGGGTATGGTGATAATGGGTTTCACAAGCCCATTAAGGGATTCAAGCCCAAAAGGACCTAAGCCCACCAATTGAGCCCAAGTGGAAGCTTATGGAAGCTAAGGCCCAAGTTCAAGCCCAATGGATCACAACAAGGTTGAAGAAGATGCTCGAAGCATTTGGATGCGGGATCGAGTGGGAGCTACAACATCCATGTGTCATGTGTCCCTTAGGATCGGACCTAAGACACACACTTGTTTCGGCTAACAAGTGTGGTCTAACTTAGTGGCTCGTGTCTAGTATAATTGTGTATGCTTGTTAATTGATTGTTTGATTGTGTGGTTGTTAGATATTAGGATATCAACTTCGTCACATAGAATTAATTAACAAAGCATAAAACGGGTTCTAATAATTATCGGTAATTACGTGACACATAGTTTAATAAAATGGATTTATTAACTAGCCGTCTCACGCCCATAATAAAATGGCTTTATTATAAATTAGAATTTTGAAAATGGTTTCAAAATATCATGTTACTAAATGCATGTTAGAACATGATTTAAAGTTTTACAACTAGAATTATTAAAACTAAAAATCCCTTTTTAAATTTAAGGATAATAAGTTAAACACCATCCTTTTGTATAACACTTAACATATTAATAAGCTCTTAGTGGGAAAAAGGTCACCTAACCGCATAGAGTAAATTAACATGTTGAGGTAATATTGGCATAAAATGGGAAAAAGGTCACCTAACCGTTTGTATGTTAATATTACAAGTTGATACAAGTAGGACGACTTAAATTAGAACCATGTGAAGAGGGTCACCCAAGCATGGGGTCTAATAGGTGTTGATGGGATAAACATGCCAACACGAAATATGATTTCGAACCGGTCCCATAAACTCTAGAAGTTGCAAAAGGGTTTGCAATTGTTATGAATAACTACCTTGATAAACCGACAATGGGAAAAAGGTCACCTAACCGGAGTCGGGTTTATCGTTGGATTCTAGATTTTAATTATTAATTATATTTGGTATATATATAAAAGGGTATTAATAATTAAAAAGGTAAAACACTAAAATGAACTTAATTAAAATTCTGCAGATGGCCGCACACGTCGACGACAACATAATCCCTAACGTCCAAAATGTCTCTCTCCGATCTATTCTCGCTAAAGACCGTCTTAACCACAATAACTTTTCGGATTGGTTCCGAAATTTAAGGATAGTTCTAAAACAAGAAAAATTATATCATGTTTTGGAAACACCTATCCCCGAAGAACCGGAAGAGGGTAGTGAGGTCGAATACATGAATTGGGTCAAACTCACGGAAGATTCCATTCAAGTATCATGCCTCATGTTGGCGACTATGGTTCCCGAAATCCAAAAGGATTTCGAAAACCATAATGCGTACGACATGATTACTCAACTTAAGGAAATGTTCCTTAAGCAATCGAGAGTGGAAAGGTTCGAAACGGTTCGAGCCTTGCATGCATGTAGAATGGATGATAATCAACCAGTTTCAACTTATGTACTTAAGATGAAAAGTTACATTGATCGCCTCGCCAAGCTCAATTGTCCCATCTCAAAAGAGCTAGCAACGGATTTGATCCTTAACTCTTTGTCGAAAAGGTTCGACACTTTCGTGTTAAATTATAACATGAACGGGTGGGACAAAACCATTGGAGAACTTCACTCAATGCTTAAAACAGCCGAGGCGAGCATGGGCAAAAGGGTTTTACCCATGTTTGCGATCAATGAAGGTAGATCCAAGAATCGATCTCAACCCAATCTTAAGGCTAAGGTAGCCAAAAGAAAGGGTCCTCCTATGCATCTTAAGGGTAAGGGCAAATCACCGGTTATGGCAAAGAAACAAAAGGTTATGGAACCGAGGGGTCATAAGGATGATCCTTGTTTTGGTTGTGGGGAGACCGGACACTGGAAACGCAATTGCCCGGTCTACCTAAAAGAGCTAAAAGACAAGAGGAATGCGGCGCATACCTCGGGTAATGTCTTTATGATTAATGTTGAGCTAAATCTTATTTCTTCTAACACATGGGTATTGGATACCGGATGTGGAACTCATATTTGCAATTGGTTGCAGGGGTTCAAAAAGAATGAAGACTTAAAGAAGGGCGAAGTGAATCTTTTCATGGGCAACGGTGCAAGGGTGCACGTGGTCGCTAGAGGAGACTTCACTTTATCGCTTCCAAGTGGTTTGGAAGTTGTTTTGAGAAATGTTTTGTATGCTCCTAGTTTGACTAGGAACATTATTTCTGTGCACCTTCTTAGACAATGTAATTTTGATTTTAAATTTGTAAGATCAGAAATGCATGTATCATCTAATGGTATCTTTTATTTTAAAGCTGTACCAAACAACGGTATTTATGAATTGGTTCATGATAATACCTTAAATAGCTCATTATATCAAACTTCTACTAAAAGACTCAAAAAGGATTTGAGTGATTCCTACATTTGGCATTGTCGCCTTGGACACATAAACAAGAATCGTATAAATACTCTCCAAAAGAAAGGTCTTTTGAAAACAAACGAGTTAGGTTCGTTTGATGAGTGTGAATCTTGTATTCAAGGCAAGATGACCAAAGAGCCTTTCAAAGGTACAAATGAAAGGGCTAAGGATTTGTTAGGTATCATACATACGGATGTATGTGGTCCTTTCAAGCCAACTAGTAGGAATAGTGAAAGGTACTTCATTACCTTTACCGACGATTTTAGTCGATATGGGTATGTTTATCTAATGAAACACAAACATGAAGCCTTTGAAATGTTCAAAGAATTTCAAAATGAAGTACAAAATCAGCTCGACCGAACAATCAAGGTACTCCGCTCCGATAGAGGAGGCGAATACCTAAGTGAAGCTTTTCAAAGTCATCTTAGAGATTGTGGAATTATTTCACAGCTCACTCCTCCTGGAACTCCTCAACATAACGGAGTATCCGAGAGGAGGAATCGAACACTGTTGGACATGGTTCGATCAATGATGGCACGAAGCTCACTACCGCCATCATTTTGGGGATATGCGCTACTCACAGCGGCTCGTATTTTGAATATGGCCCCGACCAAAAAGGTGGATCGAATACCCTATGAAGTGTGGCATGGAAAGGTTCCATCCTTTTCATATTTAAGGGTATGGAGATGCATAGTTTATGTTAAACGTGACACCCCAAATAAGCTTGAGGCTCGATCCATCAGGTGTATCTTCATAGGATACCCAAAGGATGATATAGGATATATATTCTATGATCCTAGTGAACAAAAGGTGTTTGTTTCACGCAAAGGATACTTCTTAGAAACTAGGTTCCTTATGGAAGGACCTAGTGAAAGGAGAGTGGAACTTGAAGAGGTTCAAGAATCACTGGATGATACACAATTGGTCGATACTAGCTTTCAACACGAGGATGTTGAAGATGATCAAATAGTTGATCATACACACGTTGCTCGCAGATCTAATAGGATTAGTCGACCTCCCAAGAAATATGGATTTCTTGTGGATGATTGCTACTTGGTCGATTCGGATGAACCGATCTCCTACAAAGATGCTATGTCACAACCTGATTGTGACAAGTGGCTTGAAGCCATGAGCGCCGAGATGCAATCCATGCACGATAACCAAGTTTGGGAATTGGTTGATCGTCCACTTAACTCCAAACTGGTTGGATGTAAGTGGGTCTTCAAAAGGAAGACCGATATGCATGGAAATTTAGATACTTACAAAGCACGACTTGTAGCAAAAGGTTTCACGCAAACTCAAGGGATTGATTATGATGAAACCTTCTCGCCGGTCGCGATGCTTAAGTCGATCAGGATATTATTTGCCATTGCAGCTCATTTTGATTATGAGATATGGCAAATGGATGTCAAAACCGCTTTTCTAAATGGATATCTTGAGGAAGATGTCCATATGGTTCAGCCTGAAGGTTTTGTCGATCCATCTAATCCTGATAAAGTTTGTAAGTTAAAGAAATCAATCTATGGGTTGAAACAAGCATCACGGATGTGGAATCATCGTTTTAATGAAGAAATCAAAGCGTTTGGTTTCGTCCAAAACGGTGATGAGGCGTGTGTGTATAAATGGGCTAGTGGGAGTATAATCATTTTCCTTATTTTGTATGTCGATGATATACTTTTATTTGGAAATGATATACCAAGTATGGAAAACGTTAAAGCGTGGTTAAGTAGTCGTTTCTCAATTAAGGATCTTGGAGAAGCGACATATATCTTGGGAATAAAGGTCTATAGGGATAGACAAAGGAAATTGATCGGACTCAATCAAAGTGCGTACATTGATAAAATCCTGAAAAGGTTCAGGATGGAAAACTCTAAGAAAGGTTTGGTACCTATTCCTAGAGGAACCGTGTTGAGCTCATCCCAAAGTCCTAGCTCTAAGGAAGAGCAGGATAGGATGAAGCATGTTCCTTATGCTTCGGCAATAGGATCTATTATGTATGCAATGATGTGCACCAGACCGGACGTCTCGTATGCTTTAAGCATAACGAGTAGATACCAGCACAACCCAGGTGACAGTCATTGGATGGCTGTCAAGAATATATTAAAATACCTTAGAAGGACTAAGGATATGTTTTAATATATGGGTCTGGTGAGGAGGAACTCGTCGTAAAGGGTTACGTGGATGCGAGTTTCCAAACTGACCGAGATGATTCTCGATCACAGTCGGGATATGTCTTCATTTTGAATGGAGGCGCTGTCTCTTGGAAGAGTTCGAAGCAGGATGTTGTCGCGTTATCCACTACAGAATCTGAGTACATCGCCGCTTCAATGGCAGCCCAAGAGGCTGCATGGATGAAAAAGTTCATCATGGATCTAGGGATTATCTCTTCCATTCAGGAGCCCCTAGAGATATTCTGTGACAATGAGGGTGCTATTGCACAGATCAAGGAGCCTCGTGCTCATCAGAAAACGAGGCACATTGAGCGCAGATTCAACTACATAAGGGATGAAGTTGAAAAGAGAAAGATATGTATTCATAAAGTTCATACCGATCAAAATATTGCGGACCCACTCACGAAGCTCCTCGATAGGCCAAAGCATGAGGGTCATGTTTGTGCATTAGGACTTCGGTATTCTAGTGAGTGGATTTAATCTGTGTTTAGTGTTTATATAAGAACGAATGTAATGGGTATCTCATGAAATTAATTATGTTTTAATTATTCAATGAGTTATGTTCTATATTTGCATGTTTAATCCATGAATGACTTATGTTGTTCTAAACGTCCGTAGTCGATCATGCTTGTGGGAACAAGTATGAAGGTAAGACTATTATGAACCCGGATTGGTTGATATTCATGTGATGAATATAAGGCATAGGTTTGCCACCAAGGTTCATAGATATTTGTGGGACACAAATATTGGACATGATCCGCTCTCAAGGATCACTGCATGGAGTTAGTGCAACTGATCATAAGTAATCCTTGAGTAAAGGCGAGTATCATTGTGTCCTTTGACCTGAGATGCATATTGGATCTGGTTTCTCATCAAGTCTGATAACTTGACTCTCTTCTTTGTTTTTCGGTAACACGATGACGTAAAAGAAAGAGCTCAGATATCATACGAGATGTCAACAAGGATGTATGCAGTCAAGATGGGATTTGTTCCTCTTATGTGTTGAGAGTTTAGATGTCTAAGGCCTGTTAAGTTAAATCATTGAGAGAATGATCACTCTGTGTCTCTTCGATTTGACAGGACATCTAGTAACAAAGAGATGTAATGATAAGACTTACCTATATCATATCAAGTATGGACTTGAAGGGGATGATGTTATTGAATGGCACTTAGTCAAACACACTAGGGGTGGTGACCTGTTGTTAGGCGGTATTCACCATTAGCATTAACTTCTTATGAGTCACGTGCAAGTGGGAGATTGTTGGAATACCGTATGCCCGAGACACATAATTAGGTTAATGTGGCTAGTCATGTTTGATCCAAGTCGGGTCATACCCAATAACGAGTTAGACACACACCAATTATGTATTTGTTAAGATAAGATCTATAAGACAAATACAGAACACGATACATTCAGAAATTCGGGTTTCTGAATATTTACTTGAAAGTGTTAAATAAATTAATCGGTTAATTTATTTATTCAAATAATTATTATTGGAATGATTATTTAACTATGTATTCTTTTATAAAATGGTTTATAAAAGATGGGGTGTTTATATATTTTATAAAGTATAAAATAAATAAAATAAAAAAAAAAAAAAAAAAAAAATTATTATTGGGGCCGGTTTTAGGGTGGGCCCCACACCCCACTAACTTGATCAAAATCATTAACATGCAAGCATGGAGGATTGAGTGTTGTACTAGACATAATCCCTAACTCCATACTTCCTTGGTTTTATAAATGATGAAAAGATCAAATATACACAACACTTTTTCAAGTAACCAAAAAACCAAACTTCTTCCTTTCTTTCTTTCTTGTTTACGGCCAAAAGAAAAAGAAGGGATCGGGTCTCGTTTTTCGTGTTCAAGCTTCCTAGCATAGCTCGGTGTGTGTTGGAGGCTCGGGGTATATTCCGTTTGAGGGTTTTCCTTTGAAAGTCTAGCATTCACATCATCATCTTCTTCAACCTTCCACTAAACTCTTAAAGGGTTAAGATTGTAAGTGTTTATATGCTTTGATAGTTTAGTTATTCCCGTATCATTTGATCCTTGCTTCGGGTTTCTAGTAAATAGATTATTGGTAATCTTGAAATGAATAAACTAGGTTGTTCATATGTTTAGTTTGTCTATCACGTTTCCGCATATATTATAACTAGTTAATCGGTTAACTAAGTTTGTTAAATCCTATAGAAACCCAACAGCAAATTCCCAAAATATTAATAATAATTTTTCTTCTTCCTCCTTTCTTCATTTACACCGACGAGCATTACCCCCCCCCCCTCTTGTTCTTGATTCATCAATTAAGCCGAATATCATGAAATTTGACTAATTTACTCGTTTATTGACTAAAAACGCGTCAGCATCATCGTTTAATCATGGTAATTGGTAACTAATTGATCCGAAAATTCAATAACAAGAACCGCGGCTCTTTTAATCGCCAATCTCTATATATACACGACCATAACTCAATTAAATCGTCAAGCACCATCCCTGCATCATAACAAGTTAAAACCCTAACCCAATTTTTGTTCTAGAAGACGTCCTAAATCGTTTTGAGTTCAAGTATGAGCCATAAACCCTAGCCTTACGTTCTTCATCAATTGTTCATCATACCTGGTAATTGAATTATGTTTGTTGATCGGAATTTGATGATAAACGATAGCCCTCTAATCAACGTTCAATCAGGAACCAATTGATTTAGGGTTTATGCAATTTGGGATTTAATCTGGATTTTGTTTATATTTAAGTTTTTTTGTGTCTTCTAGTCAAGTGTTTCTCCAGCTCAGTTGGCCAGACTGCATTTGATATTACCGTGAACCGGCCTGGGGTGCAGGTTCGAGCCCCCAGGCCCAATTTTTAATTACTTTTATCTTTATTTTTGTTTATTTTATTTATATTAGGTTATATAAATTTCTTGTAAGCTTATCTATTAAAATTAATATTGTTTTATCGAACTGAACACCATAAAACTCGCAAAAGATATTTTTTGTTTGAACGTTTCCGTGTTCATATATATATACACACACACACACACATAAACTTTATCTTTATAAATATAATTATTTTCCTATTTAACCCAATATAATATATTTTTATGAATAAATAAAGAAAGTAAAAATAGCTTTTACTTAAACCGATCTTCGCTAAACTTCCGACCTTATATATATATATATATATATATATATATATATATATCTCTTTCTTAGAAAGTAAATAAATAATCTAAGTTGTTCTTACTCGTTTAAATAAATCATCGCCAAGCTTTTAAAAACGAGATATTTTATTTGTAAAGGTATACGTAATGTGAAACCACCGATCGATTATTTTAAAACCAACATGCAACTTATAATAATATTAAAATTGATTACATTTTAACTCAACTTTTACAAAATTTATATACAGTATAATTAACAATCCCTAATCCATTATAAACCCATCATGTCGTGTTTCATTCGTTAGAATAATTTTATTTTTACCTTTAAAACTAGAGCTTATCGTAAAGACTCCTTGTGGAACTAACTAACAGTTTGCTTTAATTGTCTTTCCGTTACCGCCGCTACGTCACGTTTACCTTATTATCTAAGGTGAGTAAGCACATCCCCTTTTTCCTATTTTTGTTTTAGGGACATTATGCGCATTAAAAATTAATTATTATACTATTATACTCAAACCAATTCCAATATTTACGTGGTTGTGGTATTGCTCAATTGATTATTGATTGCTATATGAATTATGTGTTTACTGCTTTATGTTTGGTTGGTATCTCATCCTCATCCTCATAGTATGATCATACGCCGTCCGAGTAGGCAAGTCCGAATCTAGTGGCATGTTCGAAAAGACACTTTTGTTACTTTTATTTTATGTTGTTATTGGTTGCGAATTCGTCCGAGTAGACATGTCCGTATTCTAGTGGCATGATCGAAAAGACACTTATACTTGTTAAAATTAATTGGTGCTATTCACATACGCAAGGAATTGTTTATTTCTCATTATTATTATATTATATTTACACTAAACCATGGTTACTCGCTCAACATGTGTTGTTGACAAATTATTTTAACGCATAATGCAGGTTGTTATAAGAAGTTATTTGAAGTAAAGACATAGATTTATACTTTAGGTTAAAAGTTATAAAGTTTAAATGTTGTATTAAATTCTTTTTCATTTGAATTATTTGTGTACGATTGTTGTGAATAAATAAATTTAGATATTGACACTTATTATTATTAGTATTATTATTATTATTAGTGTCTTTGAGCTATGATACAAATTATGTCGCGCCTTGGCATGTTCCGTCGTAGTTTAGGGTGTGACAAACGGTTCACACTTGCACAACAATTATCTCGGTACGAACCCCTCATTGGGTAATTGTTTTTGTCTGGTCTCTCCCCTACGTAGGCATTTGGCCGTTATGTGTTTAATCAGTATATTTTAATAGGAATGCATTCGCATATTCCACTAGACCCTTAGAGGTTGTTAAATATAACTATAGAATATATTCCTTCGCCAGGTCATTCAGTACACGCAATCATGCTGGGTTTACTAAAAGTGGTAATTTACTGGTGGGGTAAATATGTCTCATTCCAGTCAAGCACGTCATCAATTCATGAGCATAAGGTTTCTCTCCTATAGCAACCAATTGGAAGCAAAATATAGGAGAGGTTGGAGGTTCTCGAACATAGATGGTTCGAAGAGTTTGCTAGTTAGGGAGGTTCATTAGAGTTAGTTGTACTGGTGATATGTAAAGAAAATTATTATTATCATTATTAACATTTCTTCTTGAAATATCATTAGTACATTATATGTACTGGTAGCCATGATTGGTCATATTATAATTAAAAACTCAATTTTGGGTAATTATCATATCTATAATTTAATAAATCGGCCTCATCACTAGGTATTTCCCCTAGGGATGGTGTTTGTTTTTGAACAACAGAATTGAAAGGATGACCAGAAAACAGTTTAGATTGATGTCAGAGGAACAAGTTTATAAGCTAGGATTGGATCCAAGCTGTGGAGTATTTTATATATATATATATATATATATATATATGTTCTCTTAAAATTATTATTTGTAGGTTACACCTCCCACGGTTCGTTCCCGGGCCGTGTATATTAAGCCCCTTTGTGGTTCCGTCACATCACTAGACTTAGTTAAACTTGTTGAAGCATTCTCGTATTCTCACTTATAGGAAACACCGGTTCTTCGTCTGTCGTAAAGCTACCCGATCTCGACATCTTTCGGTGCAATCGTTAATCAGAAGAAAACGTTTTTCGATAGCTTAGATCAGCGTAAAGGATATTATTAATTAGTACCAAAATTAAATATTTTATTTATTATGAACAGGTATAATATTAATTATAAAAAAATATAATATAAATTTTGATACGATATAATTTTAATCATAATAGGAATTAATATTGATTATAACCGAATATAATATTCGTTACGGTAAGGCTTAATATTATCGGTAGTACCGTACATACACGTATCCATATACCTCGTTTCAGGCAAGCACATATGCACGTTGCATATATACTCCACATCACCTTTATACACGTATGTTGCCATTTTTACCTATCTATATGTCCAGCGACTTCTCCCCGAATTCCCTCTTACAGGCAAGTATATTATTACATTCCGGACCATAATAACTCACTTGCCCTACAAGTTCATCCCGGCATCCATCAGTATATATCGTTACTCATTATTAATTTTCCCAGATATAATCGAGCCTAAGGTTATATTATAGGTACCCTAAGGGATAACCTAATCCTTTATAACCTGGCTCTGATACCAACTTCTGTCACACCCCATCAAGCGATTTGCGGAAGCGTAAAACGGAAATGTAACATATACAACTGATATCAAATATATTGTTTATAAAGAAACATTATTAACTAATTTACAATATTTTACATTGTTCTAACATCTTCTACAAACTAAGTGATACAATCAAAACTAGCTCTTCAATTACTTTACTTCTAACTCAAATGCTCACAGCATCGATCACAATCCAACAAGTAACACATAATCAATCTACTCAACCTTTTTGATTACATGAAAAGCATGTTTAAAGAAAATGTCAACTACGAATAGTTTGTGAGTTTCATAAGTTTTAATGAAATCAGTTCTGCATACCACACAGTCGTAGTTTGCATGTATGCGTGTATATAAAAATTGTATTTACGTTTGTATATTTGTACAACTGTGTCTCTGTGTGTACATATGCATGCATGTAAGTTTATAACATAAATTCGAAATTATGATAAAATCGTGATTGTTTGTTCGTACTACGTTTTTCCAGTTTCCGTGTTTAATCAACCACTGTGACCCCCTTTCCGCCCACAACGGTTCCACGTAAAATCAGCATTACACAGTGCATACACACATAATTAGTATTTCCTACACTATAGTATTTCCTACGCCTATTCACATAGCATGTATATAGGCATACATACATACATATATATATATGCACATATATAATATTTATCACGTATCACCAACACTGTGGCCCCCCCTTCCGCCCACAATATCCTCGTGACCTCCACTGCCCACGCTATCCCCATGGCCGTTACAGACCACGTTATCCCCATGGCCGTTACAGACCACGTTATTCCCCATGCCCGTTACAGACCACGTTATTCTCCATGGCCGTTACAGACCACGTTATTCCCCATGGTCGTTACAAACCATGTTATTCACCCATGGCCATTACAGACCACGTTATTCCCCCAGCTTGTTATGTTTAATAGTACACAACATATTTGTATAAACGTATTGTCATGTGCAATTTCATTATGTTTTGGTATTCGTACCATGTCCACTTAATTTATCATTCAACAATACTATTCACCATTCTTTCGCACGTAATAAATCATTATGTTTGTAGGGACTTTTTGTATGTAAACGTTCACGTGATTTATATCCTGAACCATTTTCAGATAGATAACGTATATAACTATGCTTTTCACCCCAAAAAGTTCATAAACAGTTTGAAAAGAGCGGTCATGAAACTCACAGTTTTGTAGGCACTTAGTGCGAGGTTGGCTCACGGTTCGTTTCCTTTGCTATCACTTAGTCCCTATACTCAATATTATAATAATATTAATATTTTAATATTATTATAATCTTTATACTATGCTGGGTTGTATAACTAGTCTGGATGTGGCTGTAATACCCAGAAAGAGTCAATATGCTTATATTGTGATGTTATTCAATGTCTAATGTTTAAAATTGAACTTGGCTCAGTTTTCCCGTTTTACCAGCTGGGCCAAGTTGCTCGTTTACGCGTTTGGAAAACAGTTATGGGGATGTAAACCTGGGTAAACGTGTTGGTTGATAAAATGTTCAAGTTATAAAGAAAGATCACAGTTTAGGGGTCTGGATTTGCTATGGGACTCGTTTCCGTTTATTCAGTTTGATTTGGAGAAAAACGTGCACAATCTATCCAAATTGTCCGGATTTCTCACAAAAAGTTCGTTTTTACTTAATTAATCTGAAAATATGCTTTTTGACCACTTGTGCAGGTAGCTTGACCGCCTTACCCATCATTAAAACACAAGCTGGAGACGTATCAGCCTATATTCCTACTAATGTGATCTCCATTACTGATGGACAAATCTATTCAGAAACAGAGCTCTTTTATCGCGGAATTAGACCTGCTATTAACGTCGGCTTATCTGTCAGTCGTGTTGGTTATGTCGCTCAGTTGAAAACTATGAAACAAGTCTACGGTAGTTCAAAACTGGAATTGGCACAATATCGTGAAGTGGCTGCCCTTGCTCAATTTGGGTCATACCTGGATGCTGCGACTCAGGCATTACTCAATAGAGGTGCAAGGCTTACAGAAGTACTGAAACAACCACAATATGCACCATTTCCAATTGAAAAACAAATTTTAGTCATTTATGCAGCTGTCAATGGATTCTGTGATCGACGTTCTGATATTCTAACAGGTTCGTTAATCTCAAATCCGTCGGTTTTTATCAAAATCGAATTTGATTAACATTCAAATTAGCACAAGTAATGATCCGTATACCATGAAATTATGAAAATTTATACGCTTATCAATTAAAATATGTAGATCTTCATAAAAATATTTCTGGTATTATTTACTGATTTATTAATTTATAAAAATTCATTTTATATGATATATTTAGTCCGAAAATTGTCCGTTATACCAAACGATTTTCAAAAAATCCGACAAAATTCCTGAGTGTCAAAATACTTCCCAATACAACCTATAAAAATTCCAGAATCTAACAAGCTTGTCAAATACCATTTTCGAGATAAAAACGACTATGAAAATCCAAAAGAACGCGAATGCACAAAACATACCTAAGGTTTTCCAAATGACCCCAAATTTCATATGTGATCATAATATATCAAATCTGAGTTCCCCACCAAATTTCATAATTTTTCAAGCATTTTAAGTATTTTTTTCCCAAATAAACGCCCCAATTCGGTAATAATTCACCAAATATTCTCGGATGGTCGAAAAATTACCAAATTTGGACAGCGAATCAATTATATTGCCCCTGATGTCCCTGAAAAAAGTTTTATGACCTAATAATATGCACATCAGAACCTTAACCTAAACAGCCCGTAATCGAGCACTTCGGCATTACCTTTGCGGTTTTCGCCCGTTTTCGCTCTCTTAATCCAATTTCCGGGTTCTTGTGCTTCTATATAAGCTAAGTACATGTCCTATATCACAAACCAAGCATGTATCATCAAGAGATCAGCCATGAAACTTAGGGTTTCGGTTAGGATTCTAAACAGAACTTTTGAAACGTAAAAACTTCGTTTAAACCCTCTAATCCGTGTTTATGGCCAATAAAGAGTATGATCCTGATTCCTAATCATGTGTATGATCAAAATATGTCTTTGTACTATTTTTAGGATTTTTTCATTTTTAGGAATGATTTTTGGTAATCAAACAAGGTTTATATGAAATTAAACATCATTAATACATGTTAAAATTGATTGATATGAGTTCAATACCTTATGTTTTTTAACGTTGGCTGAAGAACAATGAATTTTCCAGAATTTGGTTCATGTGTTAATGTGCAAAATATCTCATATCTAATATATATAACAAAAAACAACAATATAATAATATTAAAGGTATTTTTTTCAACTTTGGCAGGCTAGGCTTGTTAGGCCCCCTTTTGGGCCCATTTGGCCCACTTTTCTTGATTTACATGCCTGAACGCGAAATGCTGAGTCTAAATTTATTTTGGGTTTAGTTTTTGGTGCGAAAATATCGGGTACGATAAACAGTGCGAAAACGAGTGTTTTTCGGCTATTTTTTTGTAAATTTATAAAAACATAGTATTTGTTTGTAAAAATCGAAAATATTTTCACGGATCACTTATTACATCCCAAAAAATTGTTTGGTAAATCTTTTTCGGCTTAACGGATGATACAATGCTTGTTTCAGAACTATCTCTCGCGTTTAAATCTATAGCGGGTAGTTAAACGAGTATGTTTTCGTTTAACTAGCTTGCTATCATACTAATGCCTTAATACCAATATGTTGGCTTGTAATAGACGTATATCACTTATAGATGGCCCCCTGGGATATCCAGGTCATAACCAGACCCTTTCGGTTATTCGTTCGTTTGATACGCAATAAGCGGTTAATCGCTTATTCGATAAACGAATACTAAGGCATATTCGATTTTGTCGCGGATGTCACATTATTTTGTTTGGGTTGTGTACCAACTTGATGTTCAATATGCCTTTTCTAAATGGAGAGTTGGAATAAGAAATATTTGTTAAACCACAATGGTTCAAGTGAAATGGAAAAATGAGTATATGTATATTTTGTTCAAGGCTCCGTATGGTTTGAAACCCGCTTCAAGAGCATAGTGTGTAAAAATTAATTCCTATTTTTATACAAATGGGTATAAAAGCAATGATATGAGCCAACTTTTGAACTTCTTTATTTACTATTAATTCTTTATTCTTTTAATATTAATATAAAGATGAAAATTACCATCATACCCATCACATTCTCTCATTTAACTAACTTTTTGAGTATAGTTAAAGAGTATAAAAGAAGAATCAATTTGTCATTCAAATAACATAAAGTAAAAAAATATAAACTTTTAAAGGATGCCAATAGACACAGTAAAACCTCTATAAATTAATAATGTTAGGACCGAGATATTTTATTAATTTAGCGAGATATTATTATATTGATAAATTAATAAATTATTAATTTAAAGAGTTGGCTTATATTCGTGAGCAACTCTTAAATTAGTGCAATGACCTTCGAAATTTTCATGTCCGTTCACTTTACATATTTAAATAAAACATAAACAAGGAGCTTCAAAATTCCTATGTACATTCACATATGAATGAAGAAATTATGACGGGCACCGTTCAAAATCCGGTTGATGATGATTCAGTACCTTTGAAACCGGTCATTCTGAAAGAAGCATTGTAAGCGGCAACAACTCTTCACAACTTTTTGTTGCATACGAGTATACAGTGCCTCAACTCTTAAGTGCAATGATGAGAAGATTTAAATGTAAACTCAATATAGATATGAAGTTTTAAAAAAAAAAACAAATGACTATAAATTCATTTTTACTAGACAATCCCAGAATTTTGGAATATTTTAATAACTAGTTTTAGAGTCCGTGTCACACACGTGATAATTCAAATTATAAAATTATAAGTAAAAAAAATAATTACATGGCGTATATGAAAAATAATGTATTACATCTATGCTTGTATCTATACAATGTGTACATAAATTGATTTTATTTATATCACAAAATGATTATTTTTAAATGAACTTAATAAAAAAATGTCTGTGCAAAAACGTACCAAAGAAGGCTTCTTTCTATTGAAAAATTCATTCTCTGTGCCATATATGTATAACTGA
The DNA here is from genome assembly GCF_021521415.1 of Bidens hawaiensis. Lineage (NCBI taxonomy): Eukaryota > Viridiplantae > Streptophyta > Magnoliopsida > Asterales > Asteraceae > Bidens > Bidens hawaiensis. The sequence goes on from NW_027505146.1 coordinate 142,516, forward strand.
AAAACTTTTGGTTATGAATCAATTACGGAAATAAAGCTTCTCATACGATAGTAGTTCGAACCACTCGGCCTAAATACAAAAGGAGCGTTATATATTTATTAATTTATCACCCATCAAAGGAAAATAGAACATTAAATTGTAAAAATGGATGTTCTTCAAGAGCTATGTTTCTCTTAGCTACACCATGAAAAAGATTTTGATAAGTTTCAGAGGGTTTTTCGACTTTGTCATAATGACAACATAAAAAATAACATGTTAACCCATTCAATTTTGTGAATATTCATTTGAGCATATATTTGCATGACATGCTTCCCATACAACGTTCTGATCACCATTAAAGGAAAAATTAATGTTGACATAAATATTTCGAATTTGATAAAAGTTAGAAGCATTGATAAGCATGGGGGTGGCACGTCGAAAGTGTTCACAATCTTTTCTTATATTTTAATAGTTGAGGGAAAAACAGTCAGTTTGCCAAATCCCGAACCTTTTGATTATTTCAAAAAATGCCCTTAAAAATAAATTTGAAACCCGAATCATGTTTAAACTTTTAACTTTCATACTTTTGACATTTTAAAGTCAACACTTTGAACCCATAACAAATTTGATGATAAACCTATTTTGCATCCTCAAACTTTTAAAAATACTCAAAATTTTCATATTTGACCCGTTACAAATTTTAACCTAAATGCAGTTAACTTGTACCAAACAATTTATTTACCAACTTTTAACCCATAAAATCAAATTTAAGTGCCACAAAAAACCCAAAACAATTTTCATTTGAGAAACATGATTTGTTGTTGATTTTTGAAATTCACCAAGTATTTTGAAATCTATAGTAAAATAATATGTTAATATTTATATTTATAAAAATATATAGATATACTAGGTTAGGTACAATTATAATTCACAAACTAAAAATATAGTGTAAAAGGAAAGTGAATCATTATTGATTTATTACATATACTAGGTTAGGTACCCGTGTCCTACACGGGTTGAATAACTTAAAAGAATGTTAAAAAAATTGAATATTGCATTAAATAAGTAAAAAGTTAAATTACAATTATAATTCACAAACTAAAAAATAAATCATAAATATCTAAATATTTTTTTGGATACAACATTAGATAATACACTAAAAATATGGTAACAACTAAAGTAGAATACTATTATAAGAACATAACCGGTACAATCGGAATAAAACGAACCTATCATCAGTGGAAGATATCTTTCGATTAGTCAAAGAATATGCATTAAAAAGAATTGATATGGTTTTGATTAACAATATATGGATGGAGAAAAAGAAAGCGGGCCGGGTTCAGTTAAAAATCCATGTGTTTTTAACAATGAACCCGAGTAAATTTTAAGGACAAAAATGATTCATATATCTGTAAATGTTTTTATATATAAAAAAACGATATAATTCGTATTAGAGAAGCTAAATCATGAAAAATGCTGAATTGTTTTTATATATATAAAAACGATATAATTCGCATTAGAGAAACTAAATCATGAAAAATGCCGAATTTATAAAAAGTTTAATAAGCAAATCTAACTTTTTTAAAAATAAAATACGTTTTGTAAAAGCATTTATAGAAATCAAAATGAATTAAAAAATATGAATATTTAATGTATAATTATTAGGAGAGAGAGGCGGGAAGAAAGAATAAGAATGCACCATAGAGTGACACGTGGCAAGAAAAAACATTTATTTATTATATAATATAGAAAGATTAGGTGTATTAGTTTTAGATGGAAAAAAATTATGAAAATTAACCAAAACATGACAAGTGTCAACTTTTATTTTACTTTATTAGAATACGTAAATTTTAATAAATTTACATTGGCAAGAATAGGTAGAATAGGTAGATTTTAAAAAATTATGAAAATTAACCAAAATATGGCAAGAATAGGTAGATTACTAATTTATAGTTTCGATGGGACCAGTATATTTACATTAGGATTTAAAAAATCTATTATATCATTATTTATCGATTATGACCCAATTTTATACACGTCGTAAGTTAAGACCTGACAAACTATTTTATTGAGAGGTTCCGCTATATATTTAAAAAGTAAAATTTGTAATTTAGTCTCAAAATAAAAACCATAAAACATCATAAATGCAATTTTATATTAAAAAAAAAATCAAAAAAAGAAAAGAAAAGAAGACCTGTGTTTTGTTTTGTCATCCTACGAACACCCAACCGGTCACACTCCATCCTTAGAACTTTCACGATACCCAAGATGTCAACCGCCACCACCGCACCATTACTCCGCCCACGTCACCCCGCCGGAGACTCCCAATCCTCCATACCCAGACCCAACACACTTGCTCTTCTTCTCGGCCGTGCTTCCGGCCGCCACGGCGCATCCATGCTGGTCCGCGAAACCGCAGCACGTCAGCTGGAACAACGGCGAGCCGATTGGGGCTATTCGAAGCCTGTTGTGGCCCTGGACATGACATGGAACCTGTCGTTTGTTTTGGTTTCGGTTGTGCTGTTGTTTTGTACATTGGATGAGAAGCCGAATGTGCCGGTTAGGGTTTGGGTGTGTGGGTATGCGTTGCAGTGTTTGGTTCATGTTGGGTTGGTGTGGGTGGAGTATACGAGGAGGAATCGGAGGCCCGGGGAGGAGGGGAGTAGTGGTTTGGAGTTCAATGATAGTGAGGAGGAGGAGGATGGGAGGAGTGAGGGTGTTTTGGTCGGTAATAATACGATCAGGTGCGTGCCCGTGTTGTTGATGAAATTGGTTTTTATTTGCTTACAATTCAATTAAGAATTTTTTTCGTTGTTACCAGATGATTTTTATAGATGATTTGCTCATTGCTTGGTGTTCTAGTTGTTTTTCCATTGTTATTAGTTGGTCTTCATAACTAATTTGCTCATGGATTGGTGTTCTAGTTGTTTTTTTGTTTTTGCCATTTGATTTTTATACCTACTAATTTGCTCATTGCATTGTGGTATTATTGTTTATGTGGGGTAATTATGCCTATATGCAGTAGTTTTTTAAGTAGTATCCTTTAGGTGTTGGTTTAGTTTTGGTTTTTAAGCTTCTGTGTTACTGCTTTTTGTGTGTTGAGCGGCTGTATTTTCATGATTTGAGCTTCATTTTGATGAAACTAGTAGCATAGTTACTAAAAGCCCTTGCTTCTTGCACTTAGGCCCATTTTTCATGTGAAGCCAGTTTATGTGCTTCTAGTTTCTAGGCCCTTGTTTCTGAAGTTGACAACACCTCTATTGGTATTGATGACGGATCAAGAACAACGATCATTTCCACTGTTGGTTTTCATGTTTTGAACATTTTGATGTTTGAACTTTTGGTACTTTACTTTGAGCATTTTGTTATTCAAGTTTGGAATTGCCTTTGAATCTTAACTCTGTAAGAACTTTTGGTATTGATTAGATGATATTAAATTTATATAATAGCTTTTATTTATTTTACATGAAGAATAGTATTATTTTTCTAATACATAGTATATTTTGTTTTACTTAGTGCGCCTTTTTTTTCTTAGGCCCTCGCTATTTTTGCGCCTTGTGTCTAGGCCTCTATGCGCCTTGAGTGCGCCTAACGTCTTTGATAACTATGACTAGTAGTAGTACATTTGAGCAAAATTGCAGTTATCATCTCTGATGCACGGGGATGGCATAGAGGTTGGAGTACCGGTCCCGGGGACGGAAACGCGACGGAAACGCGTCGGAAACGTTTCCTAAACGAACCTGTTAAATGGGGACGGTCAACAAACGATTCCGAGATGTTTCTGTAGCCAATAGCATGGCGCAGTGGCCATATAGCATATTCCGGTGAAGAATTTCAGCGCCGGAAAACCAATGAAGAAGAAGGAAGAAGAAAGTAGCGGCTGTTAACTTTTCTAGGGTTAAATAAGTTTAGAGTTAACATTAACCCCTTGATCTTTTAGTTGTTTATATAGCCCCTAAGATTTGTTAACTTTTACATTTTATAAAATGTTAAATTAAGTTATGCATTTTAAAATTTAACCCTCTCTATCTAGACTAGTTTACATTTGGTCCTCAACTTATAATTTTATAAATAAAATGTTTAAAATTGACTATATATATAGATAAAAATTATGCATTTATTTATTTTTTATTGATAATTAATTACCTATGGCTGATATAAGTTTTTTTTGTAGTTTGCACGTTATATTAGTGTAAATCTATTTTGAACTTTGTTAATATATTTTTATATAATTTTTTTTGCCATACCCTAGCCGTACCCGTATCTTGGATTTTTGATTTTTGCCGTATCCTGGTTCCGTCCCCGTTCCCGTGCTACTTAGGTTATCATCAAGTCAGATATAAATCTGGAGGCCATTATGTTTTGAGTATTGTGTATCATGTGAGGTTCATTGTGTTTACCCTAATTTTTGGTAGATTTGTTGTGTACCTGCTGACTGTTGTATACTTGCATCCTTGACTGATGCGTTACAAGATTTGTATGATTTTCAGCTACACTAAAAAATGTGAAAATCTCAATACAATGGTGTCATTTGTCTGGTGGCTAATTGGTTTCTATTGGATGGTTGCTGGTGGTGAGGTTCTTCTTAACCGTGCTACACGTTTGTACTGGTATGCCTTGCACTAGGATAATTTTATTACAGTCTAGAACACAGAAACTTTTAAGAGTGTTACGATTCTTTTTCTTTCTCATAATTGCAGGGTGACTGTGGTGTTTCTAGCCTTTGATGTGTTCTTTGCAATCTTCTGTATTGTATTGGCATGCTTAATAGGGATTGCTCTTTGTTGTTGCTTGCCCTGCATAATTGCTATTCTGTATGCAGTTGCTGGCCAGGTAAGAATGAGAATCTTCTTTCTTCATTCTAATATATTCTTATTTGAGGTGGCAAAACATACGGTCAGGCTGGCTAAAAACAAGTAACTTTATGCTTTTATCAGCTTTTCAATTCTATAAAAAGTTAGATGACTTTTGACATATTCTTTCTGTTTCTTTCTTTAGCCGTTTTGGTGTGTTAATTCTAGGCATGTAAACGAACCGAACATTCAGTGAACAATTTGTGAGCCAATCAGCAGGAAGTTGTTTATGTAATAAATGAACGAACATGAACAAAAAAGTTGTTCATTTAGTTAAACGAATGTAATGAACACGTCTCGTTTGTTAGCATTTGCTCATTTAAATTCATTTATGTTTGTTAGTTTACGTTTGTTTTAAGTTCATTTGTTTACATTTGTTAATATACTCATTTAATTTTTTTGTCCCATAACAACTTAATATAGTTTTAAATTTTTAATAATGCCCAATACATTATTTTACATTTCTTTTAAATAGTTTTAGCTCAGTTATCTTTGTTCATCTATGTTCAGTCTTGTTCGATTGTTTATCTTCACGAACCGTTTGTTTATACTGTTAACAAACTAACACAAACTAGCATGAACATATGGATTTCTTTAATGGACAAAGATGAACAAGAAAGTTCTGTTCGTTTAATTGTACGTGTTTGATCATTTGCTCGGTTAACGTTAAATGGACGAATGATCAATGTTTCATGAATGTTTATAACATACTATATTAACGTACAGGAAGGTGCATCTGATTCAGACCTTAGTGTTCTTCCTAAATACAGATTCCACAGCATCTAACGATAACGAGGACAAACCCGATGTGGGAGCAGGGAGAATGGTTCCTGTTGAGTCAAACGGCGGTCAACTAGCTGTTGAGCGTGTTCTTCTACCTGAGGATGCTGTAAGTTTGTCAATTGGAAGGGTATTTTAGGTGTTTGACAATGATTAAAATGTTGCAATTTATTCCCAGGATTGTTGCATTTGTCTAAGCACATATGAAGATGGAGCTGAACTCCATTCGCTTCCTTGTAACCATCATTTTCATGCTACATGCATTGTGAAATGGCTGAAGATGAATGCAACCTGCCCACTTTGCAAGTACAATATTCTCAAGGGAAATGAACAAGTTTGAATAGTACTCGAGTCTATACGCATGTTAGAATGTATTTATTCATGTACATGAGAAAATATGTAAACAAATAAATTTGTGATGATGATAGATTCTGACCATTGCTTAAGTTGTTTTTTGTATGAGTTTGGTCATCTTGGTACAAATGCACAAAATAATGCTTATATATATATATATATGTGTGTGTGTGTGTGTGTGTGTGTGTGTAGCTTTAGTTTCAGTGGTATATTTGTGTAACCATTTGAAGTCATATCTATAGCAGTCTGTAGCTTTAGTTTCAATGGTATATTTGTGCAACCATAACCCATCGGCCATCACTACAATATTCATTGAGAACGATGAGCCCAAGCAAAGAACAAATGACAGATTATTCTACATGAAAACACAATAATCACAAACATTTTAATAAAAGAGATGTTTAAAAGTCTCGTGGCTCGGAGCTCGCACAGATTTAGCTTGGAAAAAGCTCATTCGATATGGCTCAGTTTGAAAACGACCTGAGCCGAGCTCAGGTCTCGGCTCAGTTAAAAAGAGAGTTAAGCTCGGTTTGGTTAGAAAGCGAGCTTAGCTCGGCTCGATTCATAACGAGCTGGTTTGGCTCGATTTGGTTTGAAACCGCCCCGAGCCGGTGCGGCTCAGTTAAAAAGAGATTTAAGCTCGGCTCGATTCATAACGAGCTGGTCTGGCTTGATTTGGCTTGCTCGTTAGCTCGGCACGTATTATTTTAATTTTATATACATACAATATTTATTAAAATAAAAAAAATAAAAAAAGGAGGGGAAATATATACTTAATGGTATGCTCAAATCCCAATTCCTGAGACTACCTCCAATGCATGCATTTAATGGCATGCATGTGATAAGGTGGAATGTGCATGTGAGAAGAATTGCATTGGAGATGTATGTATGTTGGAAGCATGTACTTCACTAAGTGCATGCAAATGAATATTTTAAGGCTGTATGCTATGGTGGGGGGCTTTGAAGCCCCTCTACGATGTCACGTCAGTGCCACGTGGGCACTTGGGGCATCGAAACCCCAAGGTATAGTGCCCCTTTATGGTGAGCGTGGCTTCGAAGCCCTTTAAGTAATATATTAAATATAATATAGTAATAAGATTTAAATTTGAATAAAAATAAAAACCATACAAATAAAAATAAAAAACATACAAATAAAAAAATAAAAATATAACTAATATTCGTCGTCCTCATTTGCATATTTGGCCAATATTTTTGCTTTTCTTTTTTCCATCACCGCCCGCGTCACAGGATCTAGATGCGATAGATCTTTTGTGAGAAACTCGAATTCCTTTTCTTGCTTTCGCTCCAAGTGAGCCTTTTGTCGTTGTTCATGCCTCACTTTGTATTCCGTAAGCATCGCCTTTCTTTCTTCATGCATTCTCATGAGGTCCTCTTGTTTTTGTTTTTTAGCGTTGGCAATCTCGGCTAGCCTCAGCTCCAAGTTGTCAAAACGCGAGCTCACGTCGGAACTCATAGAGGATGTGATTCTGGATGAAGATCCTCCATCTCTAGCCACCGCCTTGGCTTTATCTCTTCCTACCGGCCGTGGCAACCCATCCGGTTCATCAAAAATTAAGTCCGGGTCCAACTAGTTTAGATTAAGTTGACAACGACCATTGGACATGGGCTGAGACGGCGATTGATTGGCCAAAGTAGAGCTTGTCTTTGAAGGTTTGGACGTCGCGGTGGTGATGATGTCGGGACCGGATGCCACATTGGCGAGCTTATGCATTGTCTCCAAATTTCCAACATACTAAAATCTTTATTATAAAGGGCCTTGTGTTTTGAGCAAGCCTCCAACACGTCGGCATCACTCATGCCGCTTTTTCTCTTATTCATAACGCAAGTGTGAACGACTATGAAGTCGGTTATTTTTGTGTGTAATGCTTTCCATTTGTTGTAGACGGAATCATTCCCGCGATACTCGCCTCGACCCATTAAAGCAAAGAACTTGGTGCCTATTTCTACCCAAAACTCTGGCGAATGTTTGTCGTCACCTTCGATACATATAAAAGCTTAGTATTAGTAAACAAAAAAATATAACATGGAAAACATATAAATATTTTTATAATATACCTTGAATCGAATCTTCGGAAGAGTCGATCCACGCTAACGCCATTTCTTTGTCCGCTTCCCACATTTTTCTTTCGCCCTTTTCAGTGGTTTGAACGTCACCTGGGTTCTTTTTTTATGACTTCTTTTGGACAGCGGACTTGTGTTTCGGGTATTTGGATGTCGGGCATTTGTGTTTCGGGTATTTGTGTTTGTGGTACTTGCGAGGACATATACGGCATTGGCGACCGAAAGAACATATCGGGGGTAAACGGTTGCATGCGTGGAGGAATCATCGGTTGTTGTTGGTTTGCATAGAACGGTTGCTAAAGTCGACGTTATTTGCGAGCAAACTAGCCCACCACATACAACTCGGATCCCACGGGTTTGGGTTTGGGTTCGGGTTTGAGCTCGAGCTCGTGTTCGGGTTTGGGTTTGGGTTCGGGTTCGGGTTCGAGTTAGGATTCATGGTTAATTTGTTTTTGGTGTGAAGATGGTAAAATTTGGTGTGAAAATAAAGTTGTTTGAGTAAAAGTGAAAAAATTGTTTGAATTTATATAGAAATGGTTAATTATTAATTTTTTTAAAGGACTCCTTTTTTGACCGTTGGGGTGGGCCGCCCTCTCCACCTTCCTTCCACGCGCGGCCGTCCCCTTCATGCCAAACCCACGACGCCCATAGCGTCCAGTCTAATGGGCCACACAATAGAAAATCAAATAGTGATGTGGAAGAGAGAGAGGATGCATGTGGGAATAATGGGTTGGAGTTAAAAAGAGAAGATATAGTGCATGTGGGAAGGATAAGTTACTAATGACTAGGATGCATGTAGTAAATGCAGGACCTTGCATTGCGAGTAGTCTGATATAGACAATTTGGTAAATACAATTTTTAAAAACTTATTTTTATTCAGTTGAGCTCTTTATGTATTTTGTATTCGATTGAACACCTTATAAAACTTATATTTTGCATTTTGTTGAAACTTATTTAGTTATTTTTTTAAAAACTAAGCTAAACCAAGCTAGGCCAGCTCAGTTTAAAAGCAAGCCGAGCCCAAGCTTGCCGTTGCCCGAACTCAGCTAGGTAGGAACATCAAACAACGTAATCGAAAACGTAAGAGAGAGCATTTTGTGACTTGCTTGGGTGAGCTTTTCAAACTTGCTTATTAGATTTTTAAAAAACAAAAACTCTTAAAAATCTTCATTTTGAAGCTTTTAGGAAGGCAACAAGTGTTGTTGTGCGTTCCGTTTGACGGTCAAATGACGATCAGAGGCGCATCCATGGAAGCTTTAAAATCTTCCGCTCTGATTTCATGGAGATCCGTACGTCTCACTCTCTATCTATTCCATCTCTCTCTCTTCTATCTGTTAACCTTTCTCATATGATATCATTACAGACCGGTAAGCAACAGCAAACAATCCGTAACTGCATCCAGAAGACAGGGCTAACGCTTCATTCCGGCAATCAATCCACCGTGAGAATCTGCCCAGAGTCAGCCGGAACAGGAAGGTACTTCTATTTCCGTTCACATTTAATTCCCGCCTCAATTGATTTTGCTCAAGATTCGCCCCTTTGTACCACGCTTCGTAAAGACGGACACAGTATTCGCACCGTTGAGCATTTGCTATCGGCTTTGGAAGGGACCGGTGTCGATAATTGTCGAATAGAGATTACCAACTCCGATTGTGATGATACCACATCAGTGGAGGTAGCATCAATAGCTTGCAAGTATTTGAATACATGAAATTAGGCTTGTAAATGAACCCAACATTCATGAACTGTTCGGCGGGAAGCTTGTTTATTTAGTTAAACGAACGAATATGAACACATGTTTTGTTTGTTCTTTTATGTTTGTTTAATATTTAACAAATACATAAGTAGCGATATTTTTATAAATATAAACATACTACGGGCTCATTTAAACCACTAATCATGATGAATATTTTGGATAAATCTTGTAAACTTAAACAACTAGTTTAGATGTGTTTTTGGATAAATTGTGATGCATTAGACTTGTTCGTTTTTGCTCATTAGTGGTAGTTTATGTTCATTTAGTTAGTTAGTTTGTTTATGTTCGTTTAAGTTCGTTAACTGTTCATTTAGGTTTTAAACGAGCATACATAAACAAACACGAACATGCCCGTTTTCTTAGTGAACAAACACGAACAAAAAAATGTGTTTAGAGTATAGGTTAGTGTTTGTGTTCGTTTGGTTCATTTTCAGGCCTACATGAAATTAGGTTGTGATTTAAGATATTCAGCATTAGAAGTTGATTGTGTGATTTAGGTTCCAATTTTTGATGGATCAGCTAGAGAATGGGCGGAAGCTATTGACCAAGTAGGGTTGACTGTTGCCATGGACTCCAATGGCAGAAGTTGTGATAAAGTTGCACCTTATATTACTCAACCTGTTTATGTGTCGAAAGGAGATTCAGTTATAGCAGCATTTCCTGCTAGTGAAGAAACTAATATCAGTTATGGAATTGATTTTCCGCTGGTATTTATATTGTTTCTTTTCTTTAAATACAGCCACATTCACGCAATGCTACATTTTGCATACTGGCTAGGGTGGTACTTCCACTTAGCATATATGTCTATGAATACTATTTCAGGTATCAGATTTAAGCCTTCAATGGTTTTCTTCAAGATATTGCACTGGATCTTTCTACATTAAAGAAATAGCTTCTTCTAGAACCTTCTGCATTTATGAAGAGGTAAGGTGCTAATTCTCTTGGCCAACAGTTTTACATTGATGTCATCCTATGTTGGGATATTCAAACTCCAACTGTAACATCTTAGGATACCGCCACTTGAATATTTGATTTTGAGTTTCATTTACTATCATGATGAAATCGACCAAATTTGCATTAACCTTCAATTTTAAAGCAGGACCTATGGTATATGTTTGACTTTTGTCATGCTTATTAAGGAAAAAACAAACTATTGCAGGTGGAGAAAATGCGAAATGCAGGACTCATTAGGGGTGGTTCTGCAGAGAATGCTGTTGTTTTCAGGTGAGATGTTTATCAAAAGGTTGCCTTTTTGAGTGGGTGCTAAATGGGCCGGGTTCTTGGGTTGATGGGTTGTACCGACAGGGCCCTAAAAGTTTGAATAGAACCCAATTATGGTAAGTTACCTTTTTATAGATTAACATGTCGGTAGGCTTTTAAACGAATGGAGCATGTTCGTTTCTTTAAACACGAAGAATTAAAGAATTGAGCTTTTTTGTTCTGTGTTCGTTTATGTTTTTTCGTTAATAGCATTGACGAGCAAGTGAGCGAACACAAATTAACAGTAAACTGAATGTCAATCTATTGAGCCTAAACTGTAATGTGTTATAACTTAATTTCATAAACTAGTTGAATGTATAATGGGCCTAATTAAAAATTAAAAAGTGAATATATAAATGAACAAATGCAAACGAATGATACATGTGTTCATGTTCTGCTCCAGTACCAATAGCGGTTTGTTGAATCCGCCTTTGCGGTCACCTGAGGAGCCATGTAGGCACAAGATTTTGGATTTTATTGGCGATGTCTCTCTTTTTGCTCGTAGTGGTAGTCAAGGGCTTCCGGTTGCAAATATTATTGCTTACAAGGTTTGTATCATTAATCCTGCTGACACATTAGTTATGGATAATAATGTTTATATTATTATTATTTTGATTATATGGTTTTTGCAATCATATTTAACACATTTGTTCAAATGCAGGGAGGACACTCGCTGCATGCTGAATTTGTTCGGCAGCTAGCAGCTACTTCTTGAACACGGTTGTAGTATACACATGCAATACAAGTTATTGAAATTGTGACTTTTGAAATGGTATTTGTTTAAGATAATAGTCTTATTCTTTAGGAATTTGTTAGGTCAAAACACTATGCTTTGAGATCTTGTAATCTTCTCTATAGTATTAGGAATCTGTTTCATTTCTGTTTCCAGTTTTATATAAATACAATCTCTGATTATCAATAAAACATGTTCATTAATGATCTTTACTCACATCATGCCTTTGAAGGATCAAAATTCAAATTTTAAATGGGATTATCTTAAAAGTGAATATGAATGGGATGATTAAATCAAGGGATGCAAGTTCCGAGTCTCATTAAATTGTACATACTGAGTCAAAAACCTGAATTTGAAAGGTTGAAAACAAGACATGCCCAAATGTACATACCGAGTCTCATTAAATTATACATACTGAGTCAAAAACCTGAATTTGTTCAGTTCATTTTGGATGGTGTTTCTTTTTTAATGGTTTTGAGTATCAGTGATGGTTCTGGTGTTGTGTAAGTGTTTTGTTTGAGTGGAAGGAATTGTAAAGCAATTGATAGCTGCCGGAGATCATGATAAGATTACTGCTGTGATTAGTTTGTTAAACACATGAGTATACTTACCCAAATGATCACAAGATACATTGAGAATACTTACTGCACTTCTTTTACATGTAAAGTTGCAAGATTTTTCAACAATTAAAGGTGTCTCTGTCTCTTTCAGAATGTTCTTTTAGCCGCCATCACATTGTGTTTTATATAACGATGTTGATATGTATAACTTTAAGTAGAATTTGTTGATCTCTTTGCCATTTTTGTGCATGATATTTTTTGTTTTAGGAGGGGGGCATGCAGATTGCAAAGTAATGTCAGAAATTCCCAAATTGCCATTGTATGCAACCTATTAAGTATTAACAAGCAAACCTAAAACAACCCTAACTAAGCTGTCAAAATAACCCAACATATCTGACCCGTTTCTGATTAAAACAAATCCGTCTGAATGCCTTTTTTGACCGATAAAACCATTTAAATTCTTTCCCTACACCAACTTTACAACCCAAACCACAAACTTGACACAAATCCAGTACCAAACTCCCTGAAAGCAACCGTAATTAGAATCAGTTGATGTCCAAAATTGATGACAGATTTAGTTTAATAACTTTCAAAACAATTTATTAGTCAAGAAGAATAGACTCAAAAGCTTGATTAAAAAAAGAAAGAAAGAAAGAAAGAAAAAACATGACTCTGTTTCAATAAGCTAACTCCATGCATCAGAAAACAAACTTTCATTGAAAATATTTAGAGATCATAATGGGTTTCAAGTTTTCTTTATAATAGATAGCGGATTATGTAAAGAGGTTGAAGACATGGTTATCAAGAATTGAATGACTGATGGCAAAGTAAAGGACATAGTTGTGATTAAATTTAATAAAATACAGAATTGTGAATGATCCATGTGGCAGAATTATAATAATAATAGTAATAACAGGGGAGGTTTTCTATTTTCCTTTTCCGTACGTATTCTGATTACACTTGTCACAATCTACATGCTCAGTTACGTCGTTACCAGCAGCATCATGACGTTGGTATATTCATAAAATAAAATCAACAACACCAACAAGAAGAAGAAGAATTATTTGTGAAATAAATCATCATCATCATCATCATCTAAGAAGGTTAATCATTTATCGTAATCTCTATATATTACATTTATTACAAATTCCATGTTAATCAGATCATAATATTCATCCACTAATTTAGTAGGTTTTCAGAAATCTGCTATACTTAGGTTAAAACATGATTCACTTACAGACTTCATATTTTTCAATACGTTCCTGATAGCTAGCTAGGTAATTATTCTTCTCTTGTCAGTTGTGAATGTGTTCGCTAACGTTTGTTTTCATTAAATGTTTTAATACATTTTAATAATTTTTCTAGTTGTATCAGAATATGATATAAACAAGCAAATGTGATATGAGTATTATTTGATTAGTTTATATGTGAATTTAGCACATGAGTGTTATGAAAAAAGCAACCAACACTGACCATTCTCGGTTACCCAAATCAGATAAAACATTGTTTTGTGTTTGTGAACCGTTCACAAACAAGTGTTAGGATTAAACTCACACACAAACACGAAAGCAATAAACAAACACGAGGATTTAACGTGGTTCGGTCTAAACTGACCGACGTTCACGGGTGACAGCTAGGTATTCTTTATTGAGTGACAATGATTACAAGTACATAATGTGGTTTAAATAGATATCGAACTAGGGTTAATAAATTATTAAGCAAGAAATCTAAACCGGGCCGACCACCCTACACCCGTCTGCCCTTTGGACTTCAAATAATAAACCGGGCCAACAAGGCCTATGAACCCAACAACAAGTTCATTTCCTTAATGAATGATCAACACGAGCAAGAAATTTCCTTCGGTTTGTTTCCTAAACCGTTCGCTTGTCTGATAATAGCTTAACAAACAAACATGGGGAAGGCCTCGTTTGGTTTGGTTCGGTTTTTCTGTTTGGTTAGATTCGCTACAATATTGATTTTTGAGTGGATGAGTAGCTGCCAGATTTACAGTTTTTCTTTTTTTTTTTAAGATGAAATATTACAGACTATTAAGATGTAAATGCGCATGAATGTTACATAGATTGAGTGTGATTTATATTGTGTTGAATTCCATATATGAGACATCACTAATTAGTGAGACGCCTAGCGAAGAGTATCTTCATTTCTAATGCTGCATCACTTCATTCGTTTGCTTGATTTATTGTAACGAAATTACAAAATGGCTGATTGGCAAATAATTGTTTCTGATGTTTAGATGAAAGAGTCTCGAGACGGAGGCAATGCTGAATCACTTGTTTTAGAAATAGAAAATTTCAAGGTAAAGCTTGATGCTATTTGTATGTGTGACTGACTGTGTGTTCCACATTTATTTGATTAAATGATGTTCTATTTTTATGAAGGGGGACTTCTCATATGATGCTTTATTTGCCAACCTAGTAAACGGGCTGTTGCCATCTTTCGTAGAGGAAGAGGCTGACTCAGCGGACGCTACAACTGATACTTTGTCAAGTTCGAAGTCAGCTAAAGGATTATCAAGTCCCCTCTTTCCTGAAGTAGACACTTTGTTGTTAATCTTTAAGGATTCCTGCACACAATTAGTCGACCTTCGGAAACAGGTAGATATTAACTTTGTATTCTTCTTACCTTTCTCTTCTTTATCAATGAATATTCTTCTCTGCATTCATGCACTGGACACGTGTCTTGCTCTCATTTATTTATTCCCATGTTTATTCAAGATTGATGAAAGACTACAAAAGCTTAAAAAGGATGTTGTTAAACAAGACTCTAAACATAGGAAGACACTTGGCGAGGTAATTTATTCATCTTTTTTATTGAACTGGAACACTAATGGCTCAAATATATCTAGCATTTAAGAAGTATGCATTACATGCCACGATGAATCTTCGGTATACCTTCAACATTCTAATATGCAATCAGCAATTTCAGTTATAGTCTTATTATATCTATCTCAATTTCAGCTAGAAAAGGGCTTAGATGGAATATTTAGTAGTTTTGCGAGATTGGATTCACGTATTTCAAGTGTTGGACAGACAGCTGCAAAGATTGGGGATCATTTGCAGGTGAAGTTTTACTATTATCAGTATCTATTGCTTTTGGTCCTTTCAGTGGATGCTATTGGTTGCCAAGTTTATTTAACCTTTCTGTTCTTTATTACCAGAGTGCAGATTCACAGCGGGAGACCGCTAACCAAACTATGGAGCTCATAAAGGTATTCTCAACTCCTTACCGAGTTCCCTTGCAAATATTAATTCACATATTTGTTTTGGTCTTCCAGCACCTGATGGAATTCAACAGTAGCCAGGGTGACTTGATACAGCTTCCCTCACTATTCTCTGACGACAAGCGTGTAGCCGAGGCTGCTTCTATTGCACGAAAATTGCGTATGATAAATTTTTTACACTGTTTCAAAAACTTATGATTAGTAAAGTCTGGGAAACTGAATGTTTCAGTTTTTATCCTTCATTTTAGGTTCGCTTGCAGAGGAAGATATCGGAAGGCATGGGGCAACTATGCAATCTGTTGCAGGAAATTCAAATGCTAGTAAAGGACTGGAGGTTGCAATTACCAACCTGCAAGAATACTGCAATGGTATGATGTTATTAAGTTTTGAAGTTCTCAATTTTACCTTTTTTAATGCTAACATGTGAAGTTAGCTTGTGGTGAATGTTTATTTAGAATTGGAGAACAAGCTGTTGGCTCGATTTGATTCCGCAACTCAGAGAAGAGAATTGAATAATATGGCAGAGTGTGCAAAAATCCTTTCGCAGGTACCCGTCTGTCTAGTTTGCAGGAATTTTACATGATGCTAAATGCTAATTTCATGATATCCATTATAAACTCCAGGCAGTATTTAATATAATCATCAATTTGGATGATAATATCAGCCACAAATTCACTTTTGGCTTATGTGTGCAGTTTAACAGAGGCACCAGTGCCATGCAACATTATGTGGGCTTACGCCCAATGTTTGATGTAGAGGTGATGAATGAAGACTCTAGGTTGGTTCTTGGCGACCCGGATTCCACGCCTAACCATGAGGACGCCAACCTTGCTCTATCAGAACGATACAAACAAATAATAGGTATGGAATTTTTTAACTTTTTTTATTAACAATTTTTAGAAAAATGTTGGGTGTCTCGTATATAGAAAACTGTCATTCCTTCGACTGGATTACAGATACTGTCCGAAAAGAATCAAACACCATCAGGACTGTATTCCCTTGCCCCAACGATGTCATGTCAATATTGGTTCAGGTATTTGAAATGCAAAATCTTATAGTCTCCTCATAGGTGTCTGTAAAGGTCGTATTAGGAATTTACGACATGCATGTTGTTGCTGTGACAGAGAGTAATGGAGGACCGAATCCCAAACCTTTTAGAGAAGCTATTGGTGAAACCATCTCTTGTTAATCCACCTCTTATGAGACAAGGTGGATTATTGCTAGTAAGTACATTGATTGGCCACATTTGCTCATTTTGTGTTGATGAAACATGAATTCTTAGGTTTATGTTTTAGTTTTGCTTTTACGTTTGTGGTTTCAGTATCTCAGAAGGCTTGCAGTGGGATATGAGAGGACACAAGACCTTGCCAAAGATCTCCGCTGTGTGGGATGTGGTGACTTGGATGTTGAAGGTACTACCTTTTTAAGACACACTGCTATGTTTTTTTTTTTCTTTTTGGTCGATGACACCATAAATCAAAACCTGACATGGTAAATATATTTTTGATGGATTAAAAAAACTTGTTAGTTGTTACTGGTTAGTAAGAGAAGTAGATTTATGGATATAAGTTATAAGACACCAGAGTCAATTTTCTTATGACCTTACGGGGACACTAAGGTAGTGGTGGATATTAAATTTAGCTACAAAATCTTGTGTTGGTTTTGGTTTTGGTTTATTGGTGGGTTAGTTAAGTTAAATCCGCAACTACAGTCATTAGATTAAGAAAATAATAAATCAGTTTGTTGATTATATCGTCTTATATCTAAATCTAATATATTCATGACTAATAGGGATTTAAGTAGCATAATAAATGTTTGGTAGACTTTAGGGATGCATCAAAGAAGACAGTTGCAAGATTATACAAGAAGTTAAATTTATAACTAAGCATGCATTAAAACCTTGGAAGGTTTTGTTGAACAATTAGTAAGTTAGTGTAGCTTTTCCATACTGTAAGGTTCTAAATGTACTTTCTGTGGTCATGGTTGTAATAAGGCTGTTACGAGTCTGATAAACCTATTTTTTCGATTGGTTGGGTCATACTGTCTGTGTACGTATCCTGTTTAGTTTATAAAAAAAAATCCGACCATTTAACAAAACGTTACATCTTCCTGTTATTTGTAAGCATTGGGGAGAACTGTCACAAGGTCATGTGTAGTATCAGCATACAGTTCAATGTGATATTCATATGTCCATCTATGATGATCAACTATCCTTCACTATCACAAACTAATAGACAATTTAGAGTATATTATGCCATTCAATTACCTTAAGAGTTATGGACCAGATGGGATTTGGAAAATGATAGAACATGATGGTTATCCGTACAGGCCTAACAGAATCTCTGTTTACCGAGCACAAAGATATCTATCGTGAGTTTGAACGAGCCTCTATGAGACAACTCTACAAAGCAAAGGTTCTTATCAGCACTTTTCTCTCTCTTTCTCTGTTTGTCTTGGTCTTTCTTTCTCTCCCTCCACCTTACATCATGGAATTTTTTTTTATTTTATTTTTTTGAACGGTAAAAGTACATCATGGATTATGCTATGCAGATGGATGAACTGCTTGCTGAGGGCCAGCTGACAGCCAAAGGAGCTACAATATCTGTTACAGTGGTAACGGAGTTTGTGAATTGGAACGAAGAAGCAATTTCAAGATGCAAATTGTTTTCACCTCAGGTAAATCTTGATGCAAACTTTGCATGTTGCAGTGCATCTGGTTAAGTTCTTTTGGACTTTTCATGTAGTATTTAATTACATGGCATATTGCATTGTTCAGTGTTTATGGTTTTCATGTAAACAGTTGCAGTCTCTAAAGAGGCTGCGGTGAAAGACCACACAGGTTCATCAAATGAGATATTTTTGAATGCAAGAAAATGATGAGCAAAATTACTCAAAATAAAAGTTTAGATTTACAAGGAAATCAAATATAAAGAATAAAATATGGCAACATAAGATTGCAATAACTTGCTTAAGGAAAAAAAATATATATATTTTGGGAATTTACAAACCTTCTGAGATATGGATTCTCTCTCACACGCACGCATGCGAATGGGAAAAGTAAAAAACGCATGAAATATGAATGTATCTAAACTTGAAAATTTATATGCTTGTAACTGTTTTGTTTGTTTGTCTGTATACAGCCTGCTAATCTTGCAGCGAATGCTAAAGCTGTGTTTACTTGCCTTCTAGACCAAGTAAGTCGTCAACATCGTACACATGTCATTTTGTGATTGTTTATACTTGTCATGATTCCTTACTTTGATGCTGCAGGTCAGGCAATATACAACAGAAGGGCTTGAAAGATCTAGAGAGGGCCTCAGGGAAGCCGCTTCTCAGAGAGAGAGGTTTGTGCTGGGTCGAAAAGTGACTTCTGGCCCTGCTCTGGTGGTAATTCGTCTCTAGTTACTCCTTATTCAAACATACTATTTATATCTTTCTTTCAAAGAAATTTATTAAGATTAAGATTGTCTGTGTATCAAAAAGTAGACCACTCTATCGAGTTGCATAGTCATGACAAACCAAATTTGACATGTAGGCAGAAGGTACAGTTACTGCTGGTGAAAGCAGTTTTAGGTCTTTCATGCTTGCTTTACAAGGTTGTGGAAGCAGTGTGGCTATAATTCAGCAAGTATGCCGAGACGCTTACATTTGCACACTTGGTTTACTATTTGATAATATGACAATCTAAATGCTTACTTTAAAAAACTACTGGATTGTAGTACTTTGCCAAATCTATTTCAAGGCTTCTGTTACCGGTGGATGGTGCACATGCTTCTTCCTGTGAGGAGATGACATCAGCTATGTCCAGTGCAGAGAGTTCTGCATGCAAAGGCCTCCAACAATGCATTGAGATAGTTATTTCCGAGGTCTGCATTATTAAAACTTTGAGCTCTGTAATTTCCACACATTGTCATAGATGTATATAGCATATTTATGCGCATGTCTTTGACAACTGCCTTTGTTCTGCAGGTGGAACGGTTGCTTTCAACCGAGCAAAAGGCAACTGACTTTAAGTCACCAGACGACGGCCTCATGGCAGATCCTCGCCCTACAACTGCATGTACAAGGTTGTGCAGTTTAACAAACTTGAAATTGTTTTTCTTGATAGTATAATTCTTCATTATGGATTCTCTTGTTATTATTAAACATTCCTTCCATTAAACAAGGAAAAACTTTTATTTTGTTTAAAACGGTGGAGGTCTATAATGACATTTGTTTAATTTTAGTTTACTTTTTCCCCTTGTATGTTTTTATTCTTATTAATACTAACTTATAAAGTTTTGTCAGAGTTGTAGCATATCTCTCTCGTGTGCTTGAGTCCGCATTCACTGCATTAGAAGGTCTTAACAAACAATCTTTTCTAGGTGAATTGGTACGTCTAAATTTCTTCTGTACAATTGATTTATTGACGTATGTTAAGTTATTTCTTCTATTTCATCTGATCATAGCATCATAAGTAGACGCAACTCTTTCATGCACCACTGCATGATAGACATCACTGATCTTTATACCCTACAGTTTATTGTCCCCATATGCAACTAATGATGCTATTGTTTTTGTGACCGCCTGTCTTGACATTTGAATCAATGATCTGGCGTGCGGTAACTTATGAATGTTTGCCAGATCATCTTTGATGCGATATGCTTTTCTATCCGTTAGCTTTGTGAAACATCTAGCTATGTTCTCTTCATATGCTGGAGCGTTAACACAGTTACTTTGTTGATATAGGGAAACCGTTTGCACAAGACGCTGACTAACCAATGGTTAAAGTTCGCTTTTAATGCCAGGTAACATTCACAATTAGTGTAATAGTTTGAAAGAAAAACGCAGATGCTTCAAGATAAAATATAACTATATATCCACATATTAATGCAGCGGAGGACTGAAACTTAAACGTGACATCACCGAGTATGGGGACTTCCTGCGAAACTTCAACACCCCTACAATTGATGAAAAATTTGAATCGCTAAGCATGTAAGTTAAAGAAGTTGTTTGTCTGTCTTTAAGGAGCATCTTTGGCTCTCCATGCAATTTTCCTAAATGACTAATATAACCTTTAAATCATCAGCATGGCCAACATATTTATTGTTGCCCCTGAAAGCTTGGCAAGTCTAATTGAGGGCACTCCGAGCATTAAAAAAGAGGCCCAAAGGTAATCATTCTCTTAATAACGTCTGTCTCTAAAAATCTCATTTCCAGTAACACAATTTGTCCAAAAAGATATATGAGTTAAATAAATTGTGTTAAATATGATTAAGAAAGATAATTTTATATTAATGCTTTCTGTTTTGGATCCAAACATTAGGTTTGTGCAGCTTCGAGACGACTACAGAAGTGCAAGGCTTGCATCCAAGCTCAGTCATGTCTGGGCTTAACCCAGACAGCGTGCATGTTGGACAAAGATATTTTTTTCAGGTTTATATGTCCTGCACCAGTTGGTATCCATCAATCTTGATTTAAACTTATGATTTGTTTATTGTCTCTTGCAGCTTAAGATGGTACATTCAGATTATCTTTTTATGTTATAACGTAGTGTTTCTTAATTATTATATCTTTGGAATTTGTTGATCATGTTTTAGGATCATGAGTAGTTAAGTTGGACTTTGTTGACCCTTTTGTGTCAAGGGTTTCCAGGCTTTTATTTTATAGTAAGGGGCGTTTGATTATGCGTGTCCATTTGATGTTTATTTTCTTTTTTGGGTAACCCCCCTCGGGACCATTCCGTTTAGTTATAATAATCATGTGCCTAAAATGAAGAAAAAAGGGGTTGGCTAAAGAAACACAACTTACACAATATTCAACACTGGTGACATTTTGTTTCATTTGGGTCATATGATAGGAAGAAAATGTCGACATGCTAAAAATGATCGTATGAGGAGCTGTATGGGGCGGTGGTAGCCCCATACAGCTAAATTGTTTAATGTGTCAACTGAAAAAGTCATGTTACATGTTTTACCTTTTTCACCTTATCATGTGATGTGTAAATGTGACATGCTCTTATAGCATCCAAAATAGCGGGTAAGTTAAAATACAAAGCACAACAAAAATGAGAAGGGTGAGAAGGAATCTAATCCATTAATCTTAGAATTGAATTGTGGAGATTAATTTAAGAAAATAAATTGATGAGAAGGGCATAAAGGTAATAGCTCACTTTTGTTGACTTTCTCTTTCCACATGCAAGGCGCATGTCAATTCCTCCATCATTTTAAAACGCTCATAACTTTTTCATTCAAAATTATTTTTTTAGAAAAATTTTACCATGATAACAAACGTTTTTTTATTTTTAATATGAGTATCATATTGTTATATAAAAATAAAAAAAATTAATGGGTTTTTTATATTGTGTTATTGGTTGTTTATTATGATTTTTAATTGGGTTTTTCTATGCATTTTGTTATAGATTTTGGTCACTGTATTATCAATTGATACTAATATTAAAGATAACAGTTAAAACAAAGATACATCATTGTGTCTTTTTGTTTGTCATTGCGTTTTTGTGCTTATAATTTGTCTTTCAACTTATCATTGTGTTTTAGTCATTGTGTATTACGTTCATGTCATTGCGTAATACGTAGTTGTCATTGTGTTTTACGTTTCAGGTCATTGTGTTATATGTATTAATCATTGTGTTTTACGTTTCATGTAATTGTGTAATATGTATTAATCATTGTGTTTTATGTATTTGATAATTTGTTGTTATTTTATCATTATATTTACATATTATTATTACACAACCGTACTATTAGCATTTAAAAAAACACAATGATGATTTGAAAGACACAATGACGAAAAAAACACATTGACAAACAAAAAGACACAATGACAAAAAGACACAACGACAATGACGTAATTTTTTTTTAATTTTTATATAACAAAGTCATACTCATATTAAAGATAAAAAAAAGCTTGTTATTATGATGAAATTCTTTTAAAAAATATGTTGTATAAAAAGTTATTGACGTTTTAAAATGACGGGGGAATTGACATGTGACTTGCATGTAAAAGAGAAAATATGTACTATTACTTTTATACCCTTTTACCATTAATCCCCACTTGATACATGTCAATCAACAATGACTGCTCACACTTCTTATTTTTGTTGGTCTTTTTATAATTACTCAACCCCCAAAATAGCATGTGTTTGGAGGTTGATTTTTGGTGCTTTTCTATGTCCTTTTTTTTTTGTCTATTGTGAGAGCCACTATTAGTGTTCATCTTTTAAATATGTTCTTGAATAAAAACTAGAAAAGACGGGTGATGTGTGCATGCGGTGGCGCTGGGTGGGGGATGTTTTTAGGATTCTTTGTAGGATGGGTTTTGCTGTGTTGGATGTTTTTAAATAATGATGTTTTTATGATGCTGCAGTTGACTATGCATATAGAGATTTATTTGATATCATATGACCCGTATGATGGCTCAGACACAATAGTATAGATTTGAAATTGGTTCTAATTAACATAACACAAAGTCACCTCGGATACATCATGAGCACACGCCTGTTCACAACTTTTCTCGAGTACTATGCATATAATAAGCGCTATTGCATATTTACATTCTTCACATAGTCCATTTTTTGTTTTATTTTTCGTATCCAATTTATTTATTGTAATAAACTATTTTTGTTTGAGATATTGTATAAATATATATTTAACAAATTATTCATTATTGATAAATAAACTATTTTTTATAAAGGGAAAAGTGAATATTAAATCTACATGCAAAACCACCGAATACTAGATGTGCATAAAAAACGGGTTCCGTGCCCAACCCGGTGGATGGGTTTTGCCGTTTTAATTGTTTTTAAATAGTGATGCATTTATGATACTGTAACTAACCATGCATGTGAAGACTTGATTTGACATCATACGAACCCTTATGATGGGTCAGACACACAAGCATAGATTTGAAATTGTTTCTATTTAACATTACACGGAGTCACCTCATATACATCATGAGCACATGCTTGTTAACTTTTCTCAAGTATTGTGCATATATAATAAGCGTTATTACATATTTATATTCCTCACATAATCCACTTTTCGTTTTATTTTTCATATCCAATTTATTTATTGTAATAAACTATTGGTTTATTGAATTTTAATAATCCCTATAGACTGGTATTGGCCAATAATAATCCCTATTCATTTTATCGCCACTAACGGTCCCAATTTAAAAAAAGTTGGCTGTCAATGATCCCCCGTTAAAAAGGATTTAATGACGTTATACTTTTCTTCGAATTTCAAACTAATGTTTTAGGGCTTTTGATCGGAATGAGGATACGAGTCGTTTGAGGTAAAACTTAGTTCGAAACGGTGCTCCAAAAAGCCGAAACAATGCTTTAATTCGGGTGCTTGAACTTCCAATTAACAAAAATCAAGTCGTTTGAATCATCGTTTCGAGCTAAGTTTTACAACAATCAACTCGCTTCTCCTGATCAAAAACCCTAAAAAATTAGCTTGAAATTCGGAAAAAAGTATAACGTCGTTAAGTCCTTTTTAATAGAGGACCATTGACGGCCAACTTTTTTAAATTTGGGACCGTCAGGTGATGATAAAATGAATGAGGATTATTATCGGCCAATACCCGTCAATAGAGATTATTAAAACCCAATAAGCCTAAACTATTTTTGTTTGTGATATTTTACAAATATATTTAAGAAATTGTTTACTATTGATAACTAAGCTATGTTTATAAATAATTATATGAAACGGAATGAACAAAGAAAATTCTTTTCTATTGCTTGGGCCATCTAATGTGGTTAATAATCTAATATGGTTAATAGGGTTTTGTTATTCTACAACACAAAGGCTCAAGAAAATAAAAATTGAGGGAAACCTTGATGAATTGACATGTGTTAAGTGAGAACGAAAGAGAGAGGGACATAAAAGTAATAACATATATTTTCTCTCTCCACATGTAAGGTACGTGTTAATTCCTCAATAATTTTAAATCATATATAATTTTTTCATATGATATATTTTTTCAAAAACCATAATAACAAGCGTTTTTTATCTTTATTTTGAGTATGATTTTGTTATATAAAAATTAAAAAAAAATTACGTCATTTTGCCTTTATTCTACCATTGTGTCTTGCTACTCATTATTGTGTTTTATTTATTTATTTTTTAATACTAACAACACCGTTGTGTAATCCTAATATGTAAATATAATGATAAATATCAAGAAATTTTCTAATACATAAAACGCAGTGATGGATACATATTAGATAATAACCTATAACCTAAAACACAATTAACACAATGGTGAATACATATTACACAATAACCTGAAACGTAAAACACAATAAAAAATACATATTATATAATTACCTGAATGTAATACACAATGAATGTAATACTTGTTTTCTCAAGTTAAGTGAATGTTACATCTCAAACCCAAAGAAAAGACAATGAGCTTAGTATAAAATATGATGAATCATGGAAAAATATGACGAATTCTCGAACCTCGAGACAATTAAGTGAATCTTCTTCAAATGGATAAGTTAATTGAGAACCTTAAAGTACATGAAGTAATTATGAAAAAATATGACGAATTTTCATATGACGAATTCTTGAACCTCAAGAAGGAGAAACGAAAGTCCATGGCACATAAAGCCAAACATTCACAGGATCCAAGTATAGATGATGAAGACTCATCCGAAAGTCCATGGCACATAAAGCCAAAAATATGACGAATTCTTGAACCTCAAGGGTTTTCTCTCTTTTTCCTTGCTGCCAATTTCCGATCGGAACTGATGATGGCTGCCTTAGGGTTAATTTTTTTTATATTATTATTGTTGTAAGGCTTGGGCTTCCAAGATGCAATTTGGGCCGGGCTTTGTGTCTTTACTTGAAATCGTATGCATAAAAGACCGTTAAGCTCCTCGTGAAGCCCGGTTTTTCTTCCATTAACACATAACCTACAAGATAAATAAAACTATGTAAAACCTAGATAAAATAAGTTAAATTACATTAAATTTAATATAAAAAGATAGATAAAAGATGTGGAAAATAAGTGTGTTTTACAACACATCAAACATCCCCACACTTAAGACTTTTTTGTCCCCGAAAAAGAATTTTACACAGGATCATAACCGAGTTTAAACGACCACTCTTGGTTTTATTTATTTATTATTATTTTTTTTTCTTTTTAAAGTATTAGAACAAGTGACCCATTACCCAAATATTTCTTCCAACTTTCACCTAATAAGCTAGATCAGGTCGATTGCCGGTATTGCTGTCCACTTAAACCCATACCCCCAATACTTACCGAGGCAAATAAGGCGCGACAATTTTATCAGTTTGAATGACTAAGTGGGATCCACAATTAAGAACCATCCCGGACCCGAGCCACCCCAATTTGACTTAAAACTTATATCTCGTTGATCAAAACATAATGTACCATTTTTTAGAATAGCTAAAGACAATCAAGGGTATTGTTTATCCACATAAGCTTAAGCATTAAGGTCTACCTAGCAGTCATTAGATATGATTAATGTATGCTTAAGTAGCTAACTAGTAAGTGTTCCCTACTACATGACATACCCCCGTTATCAAGCAATACTCCAAAATCCATCTCCAAAGGTGAGTATGCACAAATTCATCTGTAGGGCTTACATGACGTGTCCCTTGTGGCCCGTTTCTTAATGGTAATAGGGCGCGAGCAAGGGGGCCCCATATGACTAACAGCGTGGATGATCAAGTCAGTAGTGTATTTGTACTTTGAAGTACGAGGTGATCATGTTTATTGACTTATGTTTGGCAGATAAACTGCGGGTTTGCTATTTGAGCTCTTTTAATATTCATAAATCCACTTAGGAGATATGAATACCTAGATGATATATCGCATAAAGACCCATGGTGTCCGTTCCCCGGAGCATTCCATCAATACAGGATTTAAGGTTATAAAACCGTACACCTATGAAATGTTAACCACTAAAACTAGAAGCATGAAATTTATGTTTATATCACAGGCTACTTTGGCATACCTTAATGTTAAACCTACCCAAGCATCGTATGATTAGTCTATTCCAATTTCTATAAAATTTTTAATTTTTACGATCAAACTAAACACAAGGCTTGAGTATGACCCGACTTTTCATCCCATTTTCTATAGTCAAGTCAACAACCAAACCGCCCTTTCATTATTGGAGGCTGAGCCTACCAGCACATCGAACACTGAATTTAAACCGTTCAGTTACAATACACTATGTGTGGATCTAATGGGCACTGTTCTTATTTATTATATATATTTTTTGAAAACACCAAAAAGTTATAAAACAAACACTGCTCGGTAATAATATCATTTCCTGTTTGATGTAGAGAAAACAAACCGGAAAACAATTGTTAACGTGTTCTAATGTTGACTCACCTCTCGGTCTCACCAACACTCGACCCTAATGGTAATGAATACTACGCAACCAAGGATAGAGGAAAAATTTAATTTAAACCAAATAGATCAACTAGTAGCTCAAAACACCTAAACCGGACAAGAAACGAACTCGCTCTCGCGCAATTCTGATTCTAGCATGCAAAGGCAATGAGACAACCCTAACTTCTTATCACCTCTCGGTCCCTAAGAAAGCGTCTAACCACTGTACTTTAACCAATAAATCATGCAACAAAACCCTACGGTTGTACCTACCGCAAACAAACCCTAAACACAAAGTCTAGAATCAAACAAGTACCGATCAATCAATACAAAACTAATTAACCAACGCAAAGGGGTTTAAGCAATGAATTAGTAAAAATTTCTAGCCATCAAACACAACCTATTTCATGTCAAAATCAAACTTTACAATAACAATTCAAGTCTATCAATCGAACAATCCATAAAACTCATCAAACTCAATCATCATTCCTAGGTAGAACCGACAAGTTTAGCCTACAATCATATTTGGACAGTCATGAATACTCAATAAAAACATCATATAACTCATCCCAATCATCTTAACAATCATTCAACAATCAATACTAATCATAAACAATTCAATCTTCAAAATAATTGCAAAACTACTAATCAATTGAACAAGAATAATAAAGTGATGAACAATGTTTAAAAAGAAAGGATATAAGATGATTATGGGCTGTTCTTGGCTGCAATAATCTGATGAAAAACGTGGCCAATACTTGTTCTTGACTCCTTCTTCTTCCTTAGCCGCCACACGATCAAAACCCTAGCTTGTACAAAACTTTTTCTCTCTTTTTCCTCGCTGCCAATTTACGATCGGAACTGATGATGGCTGACTTAGGGTTAATTTTTTTTATATTATTATTGTTGTAAGGCTTGGGCTTCCAAGATGCAATTTGGGCCGGGCTTTGTGTCTTTACTTGAAATCGTCTGCATAAAAGACCGTTAAGCTCCTCGTGAAGCCCGGTTTTTCTTCCATTAACCCATAACCTACAAGATAAATAAAACTATGTAAAACCTAGATAAAATAAGTTAAATTACATTAAATATAATATAAAAAGATAGATAAAAGATGCGGAAAATAAGTATGTTTTACAACACATCAAGAACATATTAAGATACATTTAAAATTAAACGGGTGAGGAACAATTAATAGTTAATCATTCGTAGTACGATATGCAGTTGTACATGGTCATCAATAAACCCCTCATGATTATAAGCGCTTTCATAATACTTATGGGTAATAGACCTTTAGGTATAGGATCCTTAAGCATATCAAGAATTCATTCGATACAAAAATTTAGTTTCCTCAATTCGTTAATAAACGAGCAATTAATTTCAAATCGAATTTTAACACAACACCTCTCGAACTGTTACTGTTTGAGAATGCATGTTAGCTGACTTTATCACAATAAGTCTTTATCTACAATTTATATGGAGCTAATTACATCTTGTTATATTTGTACATAACATTGCTTAGAGTAATCAAAGCGGTTTGAATTCTCAATTCTTCTTTTAAATTATAGTCTGTTGTTTCCTTTAAAATATTTAAATACTCTTTTAGATGCATCACATTAATCTAGACACATCTAGTTTGTGGTAATTTGAGTAATATCTGAACGAGTATAGACTTGAACATACACTACTTCTACTTAATGAAGCACAAGGAAATAATCTCAGTGATCCTATTATCCTCCAAAGGAGAGTAATATAGTTTGTTACATGAGTAAGGACCCATTTAAGGTAAGCTTATGAAATAAAACTAACGTCCCTATGGGTCTATCTCTGAATGATATGATATCTATCACGTAAGGGATATCCCTGAGATCTATCATATCAAAGTATGGATGAATAATGATTTACTTATGTAGCATATACTTGTCAAAAGAATGTCATTTATATAAGGACAAGGTTGTTTTAGGTGTTCCCACTCATCTTGAGGTAGGTACATGAATCCACTTGGTTCTTGATAAAAATAATTGTATTAATGTATTTGCATTATTAACCCATACATGGATTATATTGACTTACAGACTAAGTGTTCTTTGACTTTCGGTTTAGAAATTTCTGGTTGTTTTATGAACATGTTGTTAGGGAAAGGTGTTTTAGTGTTCATCTAACTTAGGTCTTAGCTATTATAAGCTACTTGAACAGTGATGATCCTCAAAGAAATCTTTTGTAATATAGGTAATAAGATTCTTTGATAATTTGTTTCCTCTTGAAGATAACATTTAACAAACAATCGTGCTTCTTAGTGTCTTAACGTTTTGTATTAGGATTTAGTTTAGTTATGAACAACACTCTTGGGTGATTCAACCAAATCTCAAAACGTTATTCTGACTTATGAAGTTTAGTTTAATCTTCTAATAATAGCTTATTCCATTCAGAAGATTGATTGATGCTAATGACTTAATTAGAAGATGTAAGATTAGTAAAATTTCCAACATCCATTTCGACTTTATTTTGGGTGGTTACATAATAATCAATGTCAATAGGTTTTAAAATCTAGATGACCTCAAGAGTTGATTATTAGGTAATTATTAGAAGTCTCAGTTTTGTGGATTAGCTTTTGGTTAGGTTGCTATCATTTTCAGGATTTTAAGCGTGCAAGAGTTAGTGCAGTATGGTTTACAATAGGTGTAATCAAAGTTAAATTTGGAGTAAAATTTAATGACTCTTTTTCCCTACCTCTTGTACTTTTGACAAGTCATTATAAGTACTTTTACTCTTCTAACTGACCTTAGAAGCCTTTAGGAAATTTGCATGATTAAAGTCAATATTTAATGACCAATAGATTCTAATAGAGAAACAAGTTAATGACATTAGTCGTTATAATTTCTCTTGGTGAAGATTATTTTAGTAAGAAATCTAAGTATGCCCATATTTAAGCAACAATGAAACTTTTGTAAGAGTAGCATTGGATTCTAAGAAGATAAGTTTTGTATAAGAGGTGTAACTTGAGATGATTTCAAGTTTTCACTCCTCACCTCTTGCAAATCTTGCAAGATATGATTAAGACACTTAGGTGTTGTTTGTTTTTGCTTAAAAAGTTTGCAAGGGGCGTTGCGGGCGCACAGACATAAGCTTCTGAAGACTGTGTGTAAAACAAAAAAAGATTTGAAAAATGCTTTTATGATCTTAAAAAATAAGCTATTATTCAA
This sequence comes from Bidens hawaiensis, assembly GCF_021521415.1. Lineage (NCBI taxonomy): Eukaryota > Viridiplantae > Streptophyta > Magnoliopsida > Asterales > Asteraceae > Bidens > Bidens hawaiensis. The sequence goes on from NW_027505146.1 coordinate 172,684, forward strand.
CTTCTTCACACTTCTTAACATCCTACCAACACCCAATGTCCAACAACACCACCACCCACCGTTCGCCACCACCACCACCGTCCGCCACCACCACGGTACACCACCCACCACCATCGTCGGCCATAACCATTGTCCACTACCACCACCACTCACCACCCACCGTCTGCAATCACCACCACCACCACCCACCGTCCGCCGCCACCACCACCATCGTCCGCCACCACCACCCAATGTCCGTTACCACCACCGTCCGCCATCCACCACCACCACCGTCCACCACCCACCACCCACCACCATCCATAACCACCACCACCCACCGTCGGCCACAACCATCGTCCACTACCACCACCACCACCCACCGTCTGCTACCACCCGCCACCACCGTCCATCACCACTACCACCCACCGTTGGACACCACCACTACCCACCATTGGCCACAACCACCGTCCACTACCACCACCACCATCCACCACCCACCACAACCGTTCATCAACACCACCCACCGTCCACCACCACCGTTCACCGCCTACCACAATCGTCTAGCACCAATCATCCACCACCACCCACTTCCACACATCGTACACTACCACAAATTATTTTAGTAGTCTACATATATTAAATGACTTGTATCTACTGTGATATGTATCATAGGTAACTAATTTTCAACTTACATAGACAATATCCAGTTTATAAAACAAAAAATATTGTATTTTCAGATTGCAGACCTTCATATCATATCTTTAGTTGCAGACATGAAATTAGATGAAATTAGATTGCAGACATCTTTTGTCTTTAACACCTTAATTATCCCAATGATCTCAAATCTCCATGAAAGCTACGAGAGAAGTTTCAATGATGTACATGACGTGTCATTCATACGTTATACTTGATTTGATTTCCTTAACGTCCAATTTGTCATTGTAAACTTAGGAACATATTTAGAACAAATTGTATTAAGCATATATGAATGTATCTCTTTAGGACCAAGGACCAATTTGTCATAGTAGATAGTCTTTAAATTATAAATGAATTATTTCTGAATATTCCGTCTTGAATAAGTTCCACGAATGTTAGTGAAATATAACTTCTGGTGGACCCATACTTATTTCTTAAGCCAAGTAATGTTTAGGGCATCTAACACATTATTTGAAATTACTGAGAATGAGATTAGATGAAAATTATCCTCATCAACCATGTCATGATTTCTCATGAAATTTGGTTTCAGTGGATGAAATATATAGGTCTCATTTGTATTTTGTTAAAATTCTCATTTGCATGATAACAAAAGTTGTGAAAGTATATAGTACCATCTAGTTCTATCTTATAAATGTTTCTATGCAGTTACTAATAATATGAGAGTTTAAGGTAAGAGTAACTTTATGCTGGCTATGCAAACCTCACAATTGTCATAGTGTAGCTTAATTATTGATAATAATTTCTGATTAATCTTCAGAATCTGTAAGGTATCATAAAGCGTAATCAGAAGACATTTTGTTATGGTTCTAATAACCTTAACATTTAAATTTGTCACCAACACTCATGTTAGTTATTTTTTGATTTCTGGTAAGGAAGCGTATAGAACTAGTGTCACACCCCGTTAGGCAATTTTGCGGAAGCGTAAAACGATAATGTAAAAGACACCACCGTTATCAAACAGATTATATATAAATAAACATTATTAACTAATTTACAATGTATTACATCCTAACTTCATTTACAAACTAGGTGATACAATCAGAATCAGTCCATTAACTGCTTTACTCCTTACTAGTACTATTACTACATTAATTCACATGGTCTCTATCACAATCCAAACACGTAGCACATAAGAAGTATATTCCACTTTCTAGACGCCTGAAAAGCATGTTAAAACGGGTCAACTATGAATAGTTGGTGATATAAGTTTAAATGAAATCAGTTCTGCGTACCACACAATTATAGTTTGTATGCACTCGCGCATGTAAATATGTATATACGTTTGCATGTATGTACATCTGTATGTTTGTATATACATATGTATGTTTGTATGTACATATGTATGTTTGCATGCTTATTATATAAATATGAAAAACTACAGTGAAACCTTGATTGTTTGTTCGTTCTGCGTGCCTCCCGTTCCTACGTAAAGTCAATCACTATGGTCCCCCTTCCTCCCACAACATGTCTCAAGTAATTACGTCTAATATTATATAGCGTGTACGTATCAATATCTATAATTATGCTAAATTATAGTAAAGCCTTGACAGTTTGTTCGTACCACGTGGCCTCTACTGCTCACGTTATTCTCATGGCCATCATGTACCACGTTATCCCGATGGCCGTCACAAACCACATTTTTACCCAATTTGCTATGCTTAACACTACATAGCGTGTTTGTATAAACATGTAATCATGTGTAATTTCATAATTTTTCAGCATTCGTACCATCTAAATCTAACTTATCAATCAACAATACTACTCACATTTCATGAGCTCGTAGTCAATCATTGTGTTTGTGGGGACTTCTCGTATATGAACATTTAGATAATTCATATCGTGAACCATTTTCAGATAGATAGACGTATATAAACATGCTTTTTACCCCAAAATTTCGTAAAACAGTTTAAAAGAGGGGTCATGAAACTCACGGTTTAGTAGGTACTCAGTGCGATATCAGCTCGTGGTTTGTTTCACTTGCTATCACTTAGTTCCTATAATAACTATTATAATAATATTAATATTTTAATATTGTTATAATCTCCATACTAAACTGGGCTGTATATCTAGTTTGGGTATGACTGTCACACCAAGAACATGTCAATAGGCTTAGATTTTACCGTTGTTCAATGTCTAATGTCAAAAATCGAACGTGGCTCAGTTTCACCTGCTTTGCCAAGTTGATCATTTACACGTTTAGAAATCAGGTATGAGCATGTAAACTCGGGAAAACGTGTCGGTTGATAAAATGATTAAATTTATAAAGAGAAATCATAGATTAGATGTCTGGATTCGCTACGGGGCTTATTTTCGTTTATTCAGTCTGGTTTGGAGAAAAGCACGCACAATTCATTCGAATTGTCCAGATTTCTCATAAAAAGTTTGTTTTTACTCAATTAGCCCAAAAATATGATTTTTAATCACTCTTGATGTTTAGATATTCCAATAGGTTCGCTAATCATAAACCTATCGGTTTTTTTATCAGAATTGAATTTGTTTAACTTTCAAATTAGCACAATTAATAATATGTTTATAATTAAATTACAAAAATTTATACACTTACTAACTAAAATATTTAGATTTTTATAAAATTATTTATGGAATTATTTACTGATTATTAATTTGTAAAAATTCATTTTATATGCTATAATTAACCTGTAAATCGTCCGTTAATAACAATCATTTTCTGAAAAATCTGATAAATTTCTTGAGTGACCCAAATGGCTTCCAAAGTACCGTGTAAAATTTCCAGATGTTCACAATTTGGCCAACATACCTTTTCGAGCCAAAAACGACCATAAAAACTCGAAAAACGCGAATCCAGAAAACATAACTAGGGTTCTCCAAATGACCCCAAATTTTATAAGTGATCATATTTTGCCATACCTGAGTTCTCCACAAATTTCATAATTTTTCAAGCAGTTTAAGTATTTTTCCCAAATAAACATCCATAAATTGTAATAAATTCGCCAAATATTCTCAGATGGTCAAAAAATTACCAAATTTGGACAGGGACTCATTCATATGGTCCCTGATGTCCCTGCAAAGTTTCACAATCTAACAACAAGAACGTCATAATGTAATCCTAAACAGCCCCTAAACAAGTGTTTCGGTAATACCTTTGCGGTCTTCGACTGTTTCAACCCTTTTCTCACTTGACTGGGTTCTTGGCCTTCTATATAGAGTAACTACAGGTCCTATATCACAAAACCAAGCATGTATCATCAAAATTCTAGCCTTGAAACATAGGATCTCGGGTAAGCTTTCAAACCAAACTTTTGAACCGTAAAGACGCGATTTAAACCCTCTAATCCGTGTTTATGGCCAAAAAACTTATCAATTCAGATTTCTAACCATGTGTATGATCAAAATACATTTATGGATAATTTTTAGGGTTTTTGTATGGTTAGGTTTGATTTTTACTAACCAAAGTTCAATATTTTTGAAAAAGCCATGTTTAAAACAAGCTCAAATGATCAAAATAAGCATGTTACCTTGAGAGTCTTTGTGTGTGTGTGTGTATGAAAGTCAGAAGTGGTTCAACATTTTTGAAGTTGATAAGAATATAAAATATCTCAATACATGTTTAAATGTGAAGAAAGATCGGGAGGGGGGGGGGGTCCCATGTATTGTGGCTGGAAATATTGGGCCCCCATTTGGCCCACTTTCCTTGTTTTGCGTGCCCAAACATAAAATCCCGAGTCCAAATTTATTTCGGGTTCGGTTTATGGCGAGAAAAATATATCGGATACGACAAACAGCGCGAAAACAAATGTTTTTCGGCCAATTTCTTGTAAATTTAGAAAAACGTACCATTTTTTGTAAAAATTGAAAATATTTTCATGGATCATTTAAAACGTCCCAAGTAAGTGTTTTGTAAGTCTTTTTTGGATTAACGGATGATACAATGCTTGTTTCGCAACTACCTTTCGTGTTTAAAGTCATAGCGGGTAGTTAAACGAGCATATTTTTGTTTAATTGGTTTGCTATCGTACTAAGGCCATAATATCAATATGTTGGATTATAATATATGTATTTCATTTATACATGTCCCCCCCTGAGATATCCGGGTCATAACCAGACTCGTTCGGTTATTCGTTTGCTCGATACGCAATAAGCGGTTAATCGCTTATTCGATAATTAAATACTAAAGGCATACCCGTTTTTGTCACAAATGTTACATTCTCCCCCAGTTAAGAAATTTCTTTCATGAAATTCGATTGTACCGATTACACCCTTTTTAGGGAAAAGATATAAGTATTTGTTCCAGAATTTGTTCTTTCGTGTTCGAATGTATTTGGTTCCCTGTTGTGAATTCCACTGAACTTCAATAAATGAAATTTTGTTATGTTATAACTATTTGATTTTCACGTCTAATATTCCATGGGTTTCTTTACAAAGTTTAGCTGTATGTAAGTTTTCAAGCGGTACTAATTCCGCCTCGTCAGTAAGGCACTTGTTTAGATACGATATATAAAAATATCTAGCTCAATTCCAGAGATAGTTTCAGTCAATATGTTACGGGATTAACTTTTGGGACAAATTCGTACATATTTTGATATGGTTCTTTTTTCAATTTTGGCGACTTTCAGTTTGTTTTTAATCTTACGAGCTTTATCTATGGTTTCGAATCAAATCGGATTTCGTATTTTTATTGTCGCTAATTTTCAGTCTGATAAAGTGTTGATATATATTCTTTCTCATATAATACAGGATATAGCCGCTTGTATAATATTAGATTAATGTACGAGGATTAAGCTAGTGGAAAGTACTGGTTCCAATTTCCTCCATAGTCTGGTACACCAGTGTGAAGCAATTCTCCTAGTGTTTAAATATTTCGTTCGGATTAATCGCCTGTTTAAGGATGGTAGACCGTGCTCAGTTCTATTCGAGTTCGAAAGCTTCACTCACAACTCGCCAAAATGAGAGGTGGAATAACTATCTTTATCTGAAATAATTGAAATAGGCACTCCATGTCGAGATACGGTTTCGTTAATATAAACGTGGGTGATTTTTTCAATTGTATAGTTGTTACGAATCAGAAGGAAGTGTGCGGATTGGGTCAGTTGATGAACTATTATCCAGATTACACTGTGCTCTCCGGATGTTTTTATGGGATGTATTACGAAGCTCATAGTAATTTTCTCTCACTTCTATTGGGGTATATTAGGTTGTTGTAGCATTCTCGAGGGTTTTTGATACTCAACTTTAACTTTAGTACATGCCACACATTTACTAACATATGCGACTATAATCTTTTTCATACCAGGTCACCCATAAAATTCCATTACATCTTTTCATATTCGTTAGTACTTGGACGAACAGAATATTTCAAACTTAGTTTTTCCTCATTCATGATCCAGCCTTATAGATATAAAAGTTTGGGGTTCAAATTTCGGTTCTTGCAGTGAAGTATTCCGTCGGTAACTCCACCCATCTCCATTACCTCATATTCAATTTCTTCTAATTAATTATAGGTCATAAGCTTTTATGGTTTGTGTAATTAGTACATTTAGTGGTATACAAGTAGTATTCCAAGATCTTAAGGGCAAAGACAACTGCTCCCAATTCCGAGTCATGGGTAGTATAATTTTTTTCATGCACTTTTTGTTGTTAGGAAGTAAATACTATAACCTTGTTTTTCTTTCATTCACAACTTCGGTCTTTTTGAGTTAGGAAAATAAAAATTTAGCTAATACTGCAAAAGTGTTCATCTTGCTGGGGTATGCATGAATTCCTTGGTTAGTTTGCAAGATACCCTACAAATTGTATTTCTTATAATCAATAAGTGTAACCCATATTTTATTTTGTTCTTCGGATATATTAAGATATCGTCGATAAACACTATGACGAACTTGTCAAGATAGGGCTTCAAGTTCGGTTTGTAAGATTCATGAACACTACCGGTGCGCTAGTTAGCCCGAAATCCATACCCTTTTCATCGGATTCTTTGATTGTAACTATTGCTAAATACAATACACGTCCTTGATGTAAATATTTTAATACTTTAAGATGGGATATGAAAGTCATTATGGTATCAGTTTTTTGTTTTTTTCCACGTACTGGATCACTTCTTTATCTGGAAGAGGTATTACGACAGTTCTGTCCTTTCATACTATTTTCATTTTGAATTCAAATAACTAGTCCACACTGACTATTACATAACAACTCTCCAATTTCACCGGGAGTAAATCGATAAAAAAAATAGTTAGTTGCTTAGGTTGAAAGGTTAGTTTTTGAGAGTATGGTTAACAGTTATAGTCTTACCTTTAGTGGGTTACATAGTATAAGAATCTATTAATTTACTAACTGGTATATTTTTCCAAGGGCAGAAAGTTAACAAAACTGAAACTTCTATTGGCATTCATATCAATTAGACTGAAGCGTACTAATCATAAACTATGAGTGCACCTATTATCACATTCGGATCTGGTCGTGCTCTATCCGAGTCAATCACGAAAATGGTCTCTAGTCTGGTTAGACGTCAATGCTCGTTCTTAATTTAAATGGGGTAGTTCTTTTGAAGTGTTTTGTACAACCACACTCATAGAAAGTATAATGGTTTATCGTAGGATGGGTTAGTTGTATAGATTGTAAGCGAATTGGTTGTTGTCGAGGTAGTTGTGGATGGTGTGGTTGTGGTATTTGAGATGGTCTGTTCAAGTGTTTACAATGGTTTTACAGTCATGGACATAGTGTCTAACCTTCCCACATCTATAACACCCATTCATTCGACATTTACCTATATGATGATAATCACATTCCCCACACTTTGGCAAAAGCCCTTTATACTTCTCTTGTTTCACATCCGAACTGGTAATGGCGTAATTTTGTATCGTAGTGCGTGCACGTTTATTTGATTGTCTTCTTTGTATTCTCGCCCCATGCTTGGTTTCTTTTTATACCAGATGATTCCCTAGGCATTCTCAACACACCACTTTAGCCAAGTCAGAAGCTACAATGCCGGCTTGTGACACGACATTCTCGAAAGTTAAGGGACCTGTTGAATTAACCGGACTCTTGACTTCGGGGGTAAATCCCAAATGTAGCGTTCAATACATTTAGATTCTCGAGTAACTAGCCATGGTACTAGACGGGCCAGTTAGTTAAAATAGTGGGTGTACCCCAAGTGATCTGCTCCATTCATTTCCCAATTCCAAAGTTCTTGTTCTAATTTCTGAATTTCATTTCTTGGACAAAAGTGTTATATCATAAGATCTTTAAGTTTTGTCCAAGACATACGGTTGATTGCCTATTGTCCCCGAATTTGCACAACAGTATTCCACCACATTAAGGCGTGGTCCACAAACATAGAAGTAGTATATTTGACAATACAATCTGATGGGCAGTTAGTGATATTGATAATGGATTAATTCTTTTCAATCCACTTTACCAGTCAATTTGGTCCTTCAGTACCAATAAAATCTATAGGTTTACATAACACGAAGTTCTTAAGTTGATATCCCTGTTGTGGTGGATTTGGGTTTCTACGACCATTGTTCAAGTTTGGTGGAGGATTATTACTATTGGGAGTATCATTAGAATTCAACGGGAGAGTATTAGTTGTGACAGCGTTAGTATTTATCGGGGGAGCATTTGTAGTTGTATTAGTATTTGTCGGGGGATTAGTATTCAATTCCGCATAGTGTTTGTCATTTGATTTGTATTCATAGCTGTATTAATACCGGCAAAGAATTGTGCTGCTATTGCCGGAAGGACTGTCTGTAGTTTCCGAGCAATAATCTCGGCTACATCTGCCTCAGACTATGTCTTTGCTTTCTTTGGGGCCATTCTATAGCGATAACCAATTATACCGCAATTAATAATAATTCACTACCTAACTAATCACAAAATGAATCACATTAACTGGTAATCAGGTATTTCAGATAGCACATATGTATCGCACACATCTGTTCTTGTGTCTATATACCAAGGATAGTATATAGATCCTAACAAAGGCCATTGACTGTATGTATATATCAAAAGTTGCTACCAAGTGATAAAAGTTTTTAACCCGGTAAGGGTTAATATTGTAATGAAAAGTCCAAATTGTCCTCCATGTCAGCATAGAACATTGTTAGATGCTTGCGTAGAGTATCGAAAAGATGCTATGCACAACAATATCATACTATCATTTGCCTATCCAAGTACACATTATAACAATCACGAACATGTCACGACTAACACAGTAATTATTCTGATACAATCCTACCATTGGGCAACTGTTTTTGTCCAGCCTCTCTCGTAAGTAGACATCTGACTGTTATGAGTTTAAACAGTGTGTTATAAGTCAGGATGCACTTGTACACTCCACTTGACCTTTGGATGTTATTAAATATAACTATAGAATATTTTTTCACTAGATCATTCAGTACCCGCAAGCATGCTGGGTTTACTAAAAGTGGTAATTTATTAGTTAAGAGTAAGTATGCTCCACACCAGCCAAGGCATATCAATGATCCGTGAGCATGGGGTTCCTCTTCTATAATAAATCGATCGAAGTGGCAAAAATATAGGAGTGGTTGGAGGTACTCGTACACAAATGGTTTGAAGAGTTTGCTAGTTAGGGTCGGTTGCAGTGGTGATATGTAAAGGGAATTTTTATTATTAGTATTACTTCTTGAAATATAGTTAGTACATGGTGTGTACTGGTAGTCATGGTTTGTTATGTTATAATTGAATACTCAGTATGGTAATTATTACATTCATAATTTAATAAATCGGGCTCGCCACTAGGCATTCTCCTAGGAATGGTGTTTGTTCTTGAAAAACAAAAATGGAGAGATTACCAGAAAGCATTTTAGTTTACTGTTAGAAAACGAGTATATAGGATAAAGATTAGGTCCAAACTGAGAAGTGTTGTACCACCTTGAAATGAGTGTATGTAGATCACACCTCCTACAGTTCCTTTCTGGGCCTTGAATATTAAGCCTATCTGTGGTTCCCTCATACCATAGGATCCAGTTTGGACTCGATAGAGCATTCTCAGTATTCTCGTTTACAGGCAACACCGGTTCTTCATCTGACATAAAGTTACCAGATTTCAATATCTTTCGGTGCAACAGTTAATCATTAAAATAATATTTTTCGATAGTATGAATCAAAGTAACAGATATTATTAATCAAGGAAAAATATAATATTAATTATGATTAGGTATAATTTTAATTAAAATTAAAATAAAGTTTAATATTAATTATAATCGAATATATTATTTGTTAGGCATCAAATTTCGGTATCCTAAGTAGGCGATGTATTCAGGATAACTTCAGGATATAGTATCCTCCAAAGCAACAAGTATCCTTAATATATTGTTATACTAACAGTTCAACCTCTTTTATTTGATGTTTACCAGGTCTTACAACGTTCACACGTCTTCCTGAACACTCGGACCACTCTCAGCAGTCGTATGAAAACATGCTCCATGGAGTAATGGCTATATTGGACTTAGTAGAGCTTTTCTTGATTTATAGAGAACTTAGTTAGCTTATTTTTTGTATAAATAGAGCTAATCTTTGGATTAGAACACACTCAATACTTAGCAGTATTCGTTCATTGTAACACGTTCCAAAGAGAAAGCTCCAAAACTTGTAACCATTTTCGATTATTAATAAACTGACAGTGATAGTTTTCATCGCCCGGGGTTTTTTCTTGTTATCCTCAGGATAACGGGTTTTTTTCTCGCAACAAATCCTTTTGTCATTGCATTTCTATATTCATTTCAATAAAGCACCTAACCTCACTTACTAATTTGGTTACGAAATTGCACTTGTTGATTTTTACCCAAAACAATATTCATTACAATAAGATTGAATATTATCGACAGTACAGTACGTATTCGTTTATCTTGTTCCAGATAATCGCTTATGCCTGTTATATATATATATATATATATATATATATATATATACTTAGCATCATCACCTTTATACACATATGTTGCCATTTTTACCTATTGGTATGTTCCACGACTTCTCCCGAATTCCCTCGTACAAGCAAGTTTGTTATTACATTTCGGACCCTAATAACTCACTTGCCCTTCGAGCTCATCCCAGTATCTATCAGTATATATCGGTACTTATTATTTATTTTTCTAGAGATAATCGAGCCTAAGATTAAATTTTAGGTATCCTAAGGGATAACTTAATCCTTTATAACCAATGGATCTGATACCAACTTCTGTGACACCCCGTTAGGCAATTTTGGGGAAGCGTAAAACGGTAATGTAACAGACACCACTGGTATCAAACGCATTGTTTATAAAGAAAAATTACTAACTAATTTACAATATATTACATCGTTCTACTTCATTTACAAACTAGGTGATACAATTGGAATCAGTCCATTAACTGCTTTACTCCTTACTATTACAGTTACATCTATTCACATGGTCTCGATCACGATCCAAACACGCAGCACATAAGCAGTCTATTCCACTTTTCTAGTCACCTGAAGTTAAAACGGGTCAACTACGAATACTTGGTGAGTTACATAAGTTTTAACGAAATCAGTTGCATACCACACAATTATAGTTTTTATGTAAGCGCTTATGTAAATATGTATATATGTTTGCATGTATGTACATATGTATGTTTGTATGTTTATGATATAAATATGAAAAACTACAGTGAAACCTTGATTGTTTGTTCATGCTATGTGCCTCCCTTTTCCACGTAAAGTCAATCATTGTGTCCCTCCTTTCGCCCACAACATGTCTCAAGTAATTACGTCTAATATTACATAGCGTGTACGTATCAATATATATAATTATGCTAAGTTATAGTAAAGCCTTGACTGTTTGTTCGTACCACGTGGCCTCCACTGCCCACGTCAATCTCGTGGCCTCCACTGGCCACATTTTTCTCATGGCTATCCGGACCACGTTATCCCCATGGCCTCACAAACCACCTTATCCCCATGGCCTTCACGGACCCCGTTATTCCCTAATTTGCTATGCCTAACACTACATAGCGTGTTTGTATAAATATGTAATCATGTGTAATTTCATAATGTTTCAGCATTCATACCATCTCAATCTAACTTATCAATCAACAATACTATTCACATTTCATCCACTCGTAGTCAATCATTGTCTTTGTGGGGACTTCTCGTATATGAATATTAGATAATTCATATCTTGAACCGTTTTCAGATAAGCTAGACGTATATAAAATGCTTTTCACCCCAAAAGTTCGTAAAACAGTTTACAAGAGGGGTCATGAAACTCACGGTTTAGTATGTACTCAGTGCAATATCAGCTCATGGTTTTTTCACATGCTATCACTTAGTTCCTATAATCAATATTATAATAGTATTAATATTTTAATATATTATAATCTTCATACTAAACTGGGCTGTATATCTAGTCTGGGTATGGCTGTCACGCCAAGAACATGTCAATAGGCTTAGATTGTGACGTTGTTCAATGTCTACTGCTAAAAATCGAACTTGGCTCAGTTTCACCGTTTCACCCGTTAGGCCAAGTTGATCGTTTAAGCGTTCAGAAAAAAGGTATAAGCATGTAAACTCGGGTAAGCATTTCGGTTGATAAAATGATTAAATTTATAAAAAGAAATCATAGATTAGATATCTAGATTCTTTACGGGGCTCATTTCCGTTTACTCAATCTGGTTTGGAGAAAAACGTGCAAAATTCATCCGAATTGTCCGGATTTCTCACAAAAAGTTCGCTTTTACTCAACTAACCCATTTTATATAAGTTTTGAACACTCTTGATGTTCTGATATTCCAACAGGTTCATTAATCATAAACCTGTCGGTTTTTATCAGAATTGAATATGTTTAACTCAAATTAGCACAATTAATTATCCGTTTATTATTAAATTATGAAAATTTATACAATCACTAATTAAAATATGTAGATTTTTATAACATTATTTCTAGAATTATTTACTGATTTATTAATTTGTAAAATTCATTTTATATGCTATAAATAACCCATAAATTGTCCGTCTATACCAAACGATTTCCTAAAAATCCGATAAAATTCTTGAGTGACCCAAATGGCTTCTAAAGTACTCTGTAAAACTTTCAGAACTTAACAATTTGGCCAACACACCCTTTCGAGCCAAAAACAACCATAAAAACTCGAATAAACGCGAATCCAGAAAACATAGCTAGGGTTCTCCAAATGACCCCAAATTTTTATATGTGATCATATTATGCCATACCGAGTTCTCCACAAATTTCATAATTTTTCAAGCAGTTTAAGTGTTTTTCCCAAATAAACGTCCATAAACGGTAATAAATTCGCCAAATATTCTCAGATGGTCAAAAATTTACCAAATTTCGACAGGGATTCATTCATATAGTCCTTGATGTCCCTGCAAAGTTTCACAATCTAACAACAAGCACGTCACAATCTAATCATAAACAACCCTTAAATGAGTGTTTCGGTAATACCTATGCGGTCTTCGACTGTTTCAAACCTTTTCTCACTTTTCTGGGTTCTTGGTCTTCTAGCTAGAGTAGCTATAGGTCCTATATCACCCAACCAAGCATGTATCATCAAAATTCCAGCCTTGAAACATAGGGTTTCGGGTAGGGTTTCAAACCAAACTTTTGAACCGTAATGACGCGATTTAAACTCTCTAATCCGTGTTTATGGACAAAGAACTTATCAATTTAGATATCTAACCATGTGTATGATCAAAATATGTTTATGGACAATTTTAGGAATTTTTCATGGTTAGGATTGATTTTTACTAACCAAAATTCAATTTTTATGAAAAATTCATGTTTAAAACAAGCTCAAATGATCAAAATAAGCATGTTACCTTGCGAGTCTTTGTGTGTGTGTGAAAGTACAGAAGTGGTTCATCATTTTTGAAGTTGATAAGAATGTAAAATATCCCAATGCATGTTTAAATGTGAAGAAAGATCAAGGGGAGGGGGTCCTCCATGTATCGCGGCCGGAATATTGGCCTCCTTTTGTGCCAAATTTCCTTGTTTTGCATGCCCAAACGTAAAATCCCGAGACCAAATTTATTTTGGGTTCAGTTTTTGGCTAGAAAAATATATCGGATACGACAAACAGCGCGAAAACGAGTGTTTTTGTAAGACCCCAAATACCGGGAATCCTATAGTTGGTATTCATACAACATACTTAGAAAAATACTTAACTCAAAAATAGTTCATTCCACAAAATAACCAATTCAGAGTATAATTCAGCGGAAAATCATGATTAATAAAACAAGTTCCCAAAACCGGGGAATTATGCCCAAAAACAATCTTGAAATGTATTTAGTAAAATCTTTAAAAGAAGAAAAAAAATGTTTATTATTATTAAAACTTCCGACTAAGCATGCCCTCCACCGTCCAAGTAGCTTCGTGCACGTCCAAGCAGTAATGCATCCATCCTCTAACCTGAAACTCACACTAACATGCACACAAAGTCAGCTTGAGCTGAGTGAGTTCAAGTTTTAATAAATAACATCTATACTAATAATCATAATAGTCATTCCAAGAGTTTTAAAATAAAAGGGATGCAACAGTTAGGCCATCATCATCAATACATAATCATCCTTATATGTGTATATATATACACACACATCATCCTTATATATATATATCATCATCAATACATAATCATCCTTATATATATATATATATATATATATATATATATATATATAACATCCTTATAATTACATCCCTATATATATATATATATATATATCATCCAAGTAATAACATCAGGGTCGAGCACACATACAACCCAAACACGTAACATCTCATCCAACGTATGCAAACACAAAGTAGGCATACGTAAACATCATTAGTCGATAACGACTAAATAACATCGCCAATTATTGGCCATACAATAATACATACAAACATACTATAATATCATCCCAAGGCCTACCCTATACAAGTAAGCCTATACAAAATAGTTTAAACGGTTCATCAAGCAAAATCGCTTAGGTGTGCATGCTAGTCCAAAAACTTAAAAAGAGTAAAAAGGGGCATCCTGAACTCACCTGAAACAAGGCACGATTTCACCACAAGCTAGAGGACCCCTAAGTAATCTCAAAACTCAAACACCTGTCGGTTTACATTCAAACATTCCTAATGACATCGAAAGGACTCGTTTATCCTACGAGACATTCTAACATGGTTCGAGTTACCTAAAGCCTCGACCTCATCAAACTCGATCATAACAGCCCCTCGGGGCCTTACATACCCCAACACGACCCTTAGATACTCCCGAGAATAAAGAATTCCCAAATTACCCCCGGAAGCACTAGGTGATACTAACACGCGCGTTTAAGAGTCGTTTAGGCAACTAGCATCCAAATCAGCCCCGTGTGGACCCATTATGATAAATTCACCGCCAACGAATCCACACGACGCTACACGAGTTGAATGAGTCGGTAATTCGCAAGTACAATGCACTAACTATTCAAAAAACGCGAATACGCGTTGTACCGACCCATTTGAGTAACCGACAACCAATTCAGCCCCATAACTCAAAAAATTGATTTTTCAACAGCCCGTACATCAAACCGAGTTCACCCGAGCTGAATTGGTCATTAATCACTTCAACCCTCGCGTTAAATACAACAATCTACAATTCTAGTCAACCGAACACTAACATTCAAACTACAACTAGTTGACCAATCTAAAGAACACCAAAGAACATGATTCTAAAGTATGTTATACTAGACATACCTAGGAAGATTTTGGTGCAAAAACCTCAATCAAAACAGTCCCGAAACCTCTTAATTGGACAGCCACCCGGTTAACCTAAAACAAGCCATTTATCGATCAACACGCGCGATATAAAGATCAATTAATGTGTAAAAGACTTGTAGGGACATAGTACTAACCTTCAATTGAAGTTTTATGCTCAAACCTTGGCTACAAAAAAAGAAAAATCGAAGGGGATATGGCTGCCAAAGCTCCGATCGGCTGAGTAGGGAGGCTAGGGTTTAGGTTTTTTTTTTATGATATAAATAAACATGTTACACTCTAGCCCTTCTAATTTAAGAGATATGGCAACTTGGAAGGAAAGATTAGATAACTTAGATGATAGGGTCAACGAAATATGCCGTATGACTTTCGAGAAGTATACATACTTTACAAGCTTAATTCTTTGAACCGCAAAATTAACGGGTGTTACAGTTTTTCGGCAAATTTCTTGTAAATTTAGAAAAACATACCATTTGTTTGTTAAATCAAAAATATTTTTATGGATCGCTAAAAATATCCCAAATAAGTGTTTTGTAAGTCTTTT
This sequence comes from Bidens hawaiensis, assembly GCF_021521415.1. NCBI lineage: Eukaryota > Viridiplantae > Streptophyta > Magnoliopsida > Asterales > Asteraceae > Bidens > Bidens hawaiensis. The sequence goes on from NW_027505146.1 coordinate 188,632, forward strand.
TCGACTTAACGGATGATACAATGCTTGTTTCGTAACTATCTTTCGCGTTTAAAGTCATAGCGGATAGTTAAAGAAGTATGTTTTCATTTAACTATCTATTTTAGCCATTCATTTGTTTGAATTATGGATAGTCTTGTTGCTTAATCTGAATAATATAGGGTTCATAGTATCGAACCTGTCATGGATCTTGATCAGCAAGATATCGTTTAAGATATTCCTCAGGATCCTAAGCGAGAAACTGTAAGGCCCCGAGCCCAGTAGCCTTACATTCGGGTGTTGGATTTAATCATAAACACAATTCTAAAATCAGAGTTAATTAAAATTTTGCGGAATATTAAAGGTCAACCACTTCTTACAAAACATAAGGTACTTGTCTCAAAATTACATAACAATAGTCTTAATAATGAACATTAAATGACACATGATTCTTCATTCTTCCGATGCCAGTTTTTCCTTGAATGCCATGTGTCCCATCTTAAGCAACCTGTCTTATCCTACTCACATGCGTTCATACAAAAAGTCAGTTACGCTGAGTGAGTTCTAGTTTATCAGACAATATACAATTCATTCATTTATTTACTAATATGCATCCAAAGATATGCGTTAAATACTTTACCTGTTCATCTTTCAGTTATACATACTTACATACACACGTTCATTCAATCTTTAATATTTTATATTTTCTTTCTTTATACTTTCATACTTACGTACTTTCGAAATTTAATATTTTCTCTCTTTATTCTTTCATACTTATATTACTTTCATAATACCTCTATGTTTTAAAGAGAATTTCGCCCTACATACCTCGGATATTATTAGGGTTTGGTACCTTTCATACCCCAGATATTATTAGGGTCCGGTACCCTATGTACTTCGGATATTATTAGGGTTCGGTACCCTTCATACCTCGGATATTATTAGGGTTCGGTACCCTTCATACCTCGGATATTATTAGGGTTTGGTGCCCTTCTACTTGTTCCATACAACAATATGTTCAGTACATATGTTATATTATATATATATACTAAATATATAACTACATACATACTCATTACTCCTATATCATTTAATGTACATTTACAAACATCCATCTAATATGCACTTACCACTCAAGGTAGCTGTAGTAACTAACACATAGGAGTATGCACACAAGCCCGAAAACATAGCAGAGAAAAGGAGCTAGAACTCACCTGAAGTTGGTTCCTCTCGAAGTAAATAATGACACCTCTCTTCAATTGGGCACGGCTGACTATTAAACAAGTTACATGTATTAGTTTTCTTTTTATATCTATCTCATACTTCTAAGTTAATGAAACCCTCAACGAACCGGGGGGGGGGGGGGACGCCCCTGGTAGCGGGTCTAGGGGCGGCAGCCCCTAGCAGGGTCCAAGGGGCAGAGCCCTTGGTTTTGGTTGAGCTGGCAGGTCCGCTTGGATAAATTTTATTTTCATTAATAAGCCTTAACCAAAAACTTCATCAGATAATGCCATTTTTCTAATTCCAAACAAAGTTCAAACGAGTATTATCACTAAACGAATGCGGGGGGGGGGGGGGGGGGGGGCGTTCTGGCCCGAAAATAAACCTTCTACTCTACTTGGACCAAATGAGTCGAGCCAATTTGATTCGGATCGAGTGGGTTCGAGTCGGGTCCTTGACTCGGCTCGATTGTCCATTCGAGTCGGGTCAAGGACCCGACTCGACTGCCCACTCGAGTCGAGTCGAGTCTTTGACTTGGCTTGACTGGCCATTCGAGTTGAGTCCTTGACTTGGCTAGATTGCCCATTTGAGTCGAGTCTTTGACTCGGCTTGGCTCAGCTCATTTCCGGCTCGTTTCGGGTCCTTTCATTTGCCACTTTATGCGTCACGCTTCACCCGTTTTAACATTAGGACAGTTCCGGTATAAAACTTTCATTTCCTTTCTTGGTATGGCCCGAACCTCACGTGTTCATACAGACAAAACCCAAATAACTTTTTTAAATTTTACACTTTTCTTGTGTGACAAGACCCGATTCCTTTAAAATCTTGGAATCTTAACACAAACTATCACAAAAACCTAACTTTTAATCTACAACGTACCTTTATAGATTTGGCTTGGTTTTGGATCTTGAAGTACTTGTGATTCTAGATGGGATTTCTTGTTGCTAGAATATTGATCAACTTGCTAAACCTTAGATCTTGAATGAAATATAGAAAGAAGGGAGGGCGTGCGTACAGAGAGTGTGTATGACTGTCTGAATATTGAAGGTGAATGAACGAGAATGCTTAGGGTTTTAAGGAGATTTAGAAGCTTAAATACCCCAAGCCCATGGACCTTAGGCCCGTAACCATTCTCAGGTCCATGTATATACTCTAAGCCTAACACTCCGTCCCATTATTATTTTAAACGAAATTCATAACAAAACAAATAAAAATAAAAACTTCTTTTATTATAATATTCTTAAAATGCAGATGTTACAGAAACTGACCCACAACAACTAGAAATTTTATTTATTTCCATGAGTGAGCCCTTAATTTTATTGGTCATGGTATTATACATTATGATGTATTCACAAATATCATTTTACCATATAGCTAGAATTTAGAAGAAATGCATTCTTCTTAGGAGTTATTTTTATTAGTCTTAGGAAAACTTGAATCTAGAATAACTCTAGTGATAGAATTTATTTAAATTAATTCTTGATTATCATAAAAGGCATTATGTTTGACTCATTCCACTTGTGATCCTCTAGTTTTCAACAGAATGATTGTTATTGGAAAGAGCAACAGGACTTCATATCATGTCTTGAGAGAGAGAGAGAGAGAGAGAGTAAAAAAAATCTGAAGAGATAAATCTTATTGACATTCTTTATGATGCAAAACTCATATGTGGTTTAATATTAGAGTGGATGATTTTGATGGGATAGTTATTTATAGGAGAAAGTTATAGTGAGTAATGTTGTCGGATATTAAAATAATACAGATTAAAATTTATGATCATTAGATTTATGAAGGATAATTAATGTGAGGATCATTATATTTTATTGAATATGTGATATGCCTATTATTAACATCAAACTATTATATTTTGATTAAAAGTTCTACTTAACAAAAAAACAAATCACCTTTGGGCAGAATTAAAATTTATTTAAGTATGTGTGCAAAACAATTGTAACAGATCACCTTTGGGCAGAAGTGAGAAAATGATTTTTAATTATGCACGAACTAGTTTTGCTAGATATAAATGTAACATATCATCTCCGGATAGAAGTGAGACATTTGCATCATGTTAGGAAAAAACTAACAAAAACTTTTTGTTAGACTTGGATGATATGGTAGATGTAACACATTACCTTTGGAAATGATAAATCAAAATTTCATTCAAGTTAAGCCTTTTTAGTTTTGTAAAAAATTTATAATATTTAACTATTTACAAAACTATTTAGTTAATAGCAAAACATTAGAGTTCTCAGAAAATTTAGATCTCAAAAATTTGAGTTTCTGCGAATTTTGAGTTTCCCGGAATTTTGAGTTGTTGCGATTTAGTTTTCGGGAATCTTAGTGTTTCCGGGTTTTAGGAGGTTTTCAGATCTTTGAGTTTTTGGGTTTCAGATGGTTTTCGGATTTTTTATTTTTGAAAAAATTTTTTAGCCCTCAAACCATTTTAGAGAATACTGAAATCTTCTTTTCAAATCCTTAATCCGTAAACTAATTATCCCTTAAATCTTTTAATCCTTATTAATTCTGATTTTGATTTTAAGATACAAATACATCTCCTAATTAAATTTGAAAGTAATACATTAACTAATTAATGTTATTCAACTTGGAGATAAAGTTACACAAATTTAGGAAATACAATCATCTAAATCCTTTTACAAACTAATAAGATTTTTCATTAAAACTAGGATAACCCACAAACTGTTTTAACCCGTAAACTATGGACCCGATTAGGATAAATTTTAATCTTAAGGGATTAATTATTATCCAAGATATGTTTAATTTTCAAAAATATCTTTAATTAATTTTTCAGATTTTGAAAAATCTTGGAGTATAGTTTAACCAAAATTAAGGAAAAAAAACACATCACAATCCGAATCCTAAACCAAAATATGTGTGATTTTTCAAAAATTGTGATGACCACGAAGAACATCACAAGAAAAAATTTTCAGTTTTCCAAAACTCTTAGGCTTATAGAATATACATTTTTAACAATTCTAAACAGTTTATAATCGGTTTGCAAGATGAAACCGATTTTAGTGATGCAAACTGAAAACAAAATTTAGGGTTTATCAAGTTTTTTTTCATTTCTTCTGATTTAGATCCTGATTTATGGAAAACATGAAGAACTAATTAATCAACATCGCTATCATACCATATGTTGATTAGTTCTTCATGTTAGTAATGGAAAAAATGATAATATGATAAACCTATAATTATATGCGTACTTGTTAAAGCATGGAGATTTGTAACCACATCAAAAAAGATTGTAGATCATATGATTGTCAGCTTGGTCGAGTTTCCCTTTAGGATGTATAGTTAAGGATGGGAATTAGGGTTCTTGAGAGGAACGTGGTTTTAGGTTATGATGTTAATTTATTCTCTCCCTTTATATACACCAAAGAGGAAACCCTTTATTAGTTAGTAAGGATAATATAGTCCATCAACAATTACCAAACTAATATATAATAAGATATAATTAATATTTTAATCTATTATAACATAATGATTGTAATGGCCACATACAAATATATATTTTTATATTTCCTACATAAGTTTGACAATACACGTGTGTGATTACTGGCAGCAGACAATCTTCCCACCTACCACTTTATCGCTCTCATCTCTTGGGTTGCTCAACGACAAATACCGTAAGTTGAAGTTGCTACCGGAGCTTCACCACCCCTACCTCCACCACCATCACAAAACTAACGTTCTTGTTCACGAGCCATGTTTCTTCCATTATTATAGGTTTTCTTCCATGGCTAAAGAGGCAATTTCAAAGAAGTGTTCTTCTGGTGACCGGTGTGAAAGCTAATTTCATTCAATTATGTGATGTGAAGTAACCTAAATGCAAAGTGCGTCGAGTATATGTGATGCGTAAAAATTGCAACGTTTAAATCCAATGGTTGATGATGTAAATTAGGGTGTAACATAAGTTTTGGGCTTAAATACATTCTTAAGGTAACATATCTTCAACTATTTGATGTAATTATTACAAATTTTCTCATGGAATTCCTTTTTTTAATGTTAATTTTGGTGCCGCATGATCATATATTGACTTGAAAGATTAATGTATTAACTGTTACATGATTAGTCAAGTCAATCATACATCAATTTTAGGTCAAAGATCGATAAGTTTAGTCTTGGATCTCATACAAGTAGTGGTTTGTTTAGAAAGAGTTAAAGAAAACTCATATCATGTCCTCGCTTGATAATGATTTTATGCGCCTTCCTCCACCCCCCCCCCCCCCCGGATAAGATCTTAACGAGTAACTCGCAATAAATTGAAAATTAGCATATGATTTCTTATCTACAAGAAATAAAACTGTTGTAAAAGTTTCAATTTAATTTATACAACAATGCTTCAAGAATGTTTGTACTTTCCGCATAAAGCGTGGATATTCCTTCTAGTTATATATAATCAATGATAAAAAATCTCTAGCAAGTTACTAGAATCATAGTACATAACATCAAATAAATTCCTCGAGGGTTACTTTTTTAATTGAAACTGTTCTCTTATTTTTGTCTTACTCGTTATTGGTTAATAGTTATGCCTTTTGGACTGACTAATGCACCCCCAGTTTTCATGGATCTCATGAAAAGAGTTTGTAAGTCGTACCTCGACAAATTCGTTATAGTGTTTATTGATGACATTCTGATATATTCGAAAACCAAGGAGGAACACGAGGAACATTTACGAACAATCTTAGAGTTGTTGAGGCAAGAGAAATTGTATGCCAAGTTTTTCAAGTGTGAATTTTGGCTACAAGAGGTGCAATTTTTAGGGTACGTTGTTATCCGACATGGAATCCATGTAGATCCGAGCAAAATTGAAGCCATTAAAAATTGGCAAGCTCCGAAGTCACCGAAAGAGATTCACCAATTTTTTGGATTAGCTGGGTATTACCGGTGCTTTATTGCAAACTTTTCTAGTATAGCCCAACCCTTAACTCTTTTAACCAAAAAGACTGAAATTATGAATGGGTAGAAGAACAAAAATGGCTTTTCAACTGCTGAAACAGAAATTATGTCAAGCCTCGATACTGAGTCTCCCTGAAGGGACTGATGACCTTGTCGTTTATTGTGATGCATCCGAAAAGGTTTAGGATGCGTACTTATGCAAAGAAACAAGGTAATAGCATATGCTTCTCGACAATTAAAGGTGCATGAGAAAAATTATACTACCCATGACATGGAATTGGGAGCGGTTATCTTCGCACTTAAAATTTGGAGGCACTATTTGTATGGAACCAAATGTACGGTTTACGCTGACCACAAGAGCCTACAACACATTTTTGACCAGAAAGAACTGAACATGAGGCAGAGAAGATGGGTAGAACTGTTGAATGATTATGACTGTGAAATTCGTTACCATCCGGGCAAGGCTAATATAGTAGCAGATTCCTTGAGCAGAAAAGACATAATTAAACCACTGAGGGTCCGAGCACTTGGAATGATTGTTCAAACTAGCCTTACTGAACAAATCCGTATTGCCCAAAATGAAGCATTAAAAGAAGATCACTTGGAGAATGAAGATTTGTATGGGAACGAGCAGAAATTTGAAGAAAGAACTGATGAAATTTTATACTTTAAAAAATGAGTTTGGATTCCCACACTTAACAACTTACGAGACTTGATCATGGACGAAGCGCATAAGTCCAAATATTCCCTTCACCCTGGAACAGATAAAATGTACAAATACAAAGACTTGAAAGAATATTATTTGTGGCCCGGTGTGAAGAAAGATATAGCCACGTATGTCGGTAAATGCCTGGCTTGTGTTGGTGTATAATGCCAGTAGTTCATAGTCTAGTGTCTGTAATCGAGTCTGTAATGTTTAATTATGTTTTGTATGTTTAAGCGAAGTTACTGACAAGTTCGCCTAGGCGAACTTGTTATTCAAGCGAAGTTATGGACAACTTCGCCTGAACATGCCAGGCGAAGTTGTCGTGTATTTATATACCTAGCTTACGGCTTAGTGTGTAGTTCCAGTAAGTTGTTCATGTTAGTTTGTTCGAGTTGTTACGAGAGCTGTAACGTGTGTCTGTAATAGTGATATCGTATCACGTGTTTGAGTTATAATATAACGTGTTCGTTTATCGTATCGTGTTTTCGTGTGATTCGTGTTCTACGCTCTTAACGATCTACGCAGGGATTCCGCACCTGAGTTGATCGAGATATCTCGTGTGATCCGTCCAGGGAACCTACAATTGGTATCAGAGCATTTGCTCGATTGTGTGGTTCGGGATATTCACGCGGGTGTAGAAATCGTCCCGTTTCGACTATTCGCGGGACGTGTTTTCTGTGTTTTTGAGTCAATCTTACCTCCTACCATCGTATTCAAGCCTTTGCACCATCAAAAACCTCGTAAAATCCAGATTTCAGATCTGCAAAAACGTCCGTGTTCATCAGGCGAAGTTGCCGTCAGGATACGTAGGGTATCAGCGAAGATATAAGGTTAAGCGAAGTTATCCACAACTTCGCCTACCTTCTCAAGTTCGCCTAACTCAGCGAAGTTCTCTACAACTCCGCCTACCTCCTAAGTTCGCTTACCTTAAGCGAAGTTAATCATCAGCGAAGTTCTTCTGTGAAGTTAAGACTAAAGCGAAGTTATCCGTAACTTCGCCTACAGTGCTTTAAAAAAAAAACCCGAAAAATTTTAATTTTTCGGGTTTCTTACTTTTCAGGAAAGATGTCGTTGATTAACATCTCTGAGTTAGTAAAGATGGAAGTTGAAGCAGGGTCAGCTACTAAGGCCCCAAGATTGCTGAAGGGAACCGATTTCGTTGCATGGAAGGATCGGTTCATACAATACGTCAAATACCAGGATGCGAAGATGTGGGTATGCATCCATGATGGTTATATTCCACCAGTTATGGAGTATGAAGGTCGTGATCAAATCAAAAAGTATAGCAAAATGGAAGAAGAAGAGAAAAAGCTGTATGAGGCCGAGAGCAAGGCTCATGCTGCTATTACTATGGCTCTTCCACAAGAGATCCTTCATACGTTTAGAAAGTATACGTCAGCAAGAGAGCTTTGGGAAGCTCTTGAGAACAGATTTGAAGGGAATGTAGGAATCCGTGCTTCCAAGATAAAATTGCTCAAAACCCAGTTCTCAGTCTTCAAGTATTTGAAGAATGAATCCTTAGATGATATTATCACTCGATATTACCATCTGATGACTGAACTGAGCAACTATTCTATTTCCTACCGAGAAGAAGAAATAGTTGAGAAGCTTCTAGATGCTCTCCCACCAAAATGGGAGATGTACACTGTGCTGATGAGGGAAGACAAAGACTTTCCCACATATGATCTAGAAACGGCAGTCAACAAGCTCAGAACCTTTGAGCTTAACATGGTCAGAAAAGAGACACCTACGGATCAGGTTCAAGATCCAGGTATGTATGGAGCTAAAGTCAACACTAGCTCAGGATCGAAGACTGAATCTGCTGCCTACTACTCGAAGGGAGAGTCGGGCGCAAACTCATCACATGAGGGTCATGTGTCAGTCAATACAAATGGTGATGTTTGCTATGTAGCAGGTGGATCGAGTGGTTCTCAACCCCAGGTAAGCAAGAGTAGTTACTCTCCAAGTATTCCCAGCAACAACTACTCTAAGATGCCTATGAGTGTCAAATCTGCTGAAGAGCAGTTTGGTCTCTATGCTTCTTTTATTACTTCCTATGAGAACTACATTCAGGGGAAGATTGTTGATCCAGCTATGTTGGATGAAGACTATGACCAGATTGATGCTGATGATATGGAAGAAATGGATCTACAATGGCAGATGGCCATGATCGTGAGAAGAGTGAAAAGGTTTATGAATAAGACCGGAAGAAAGTTTGTCGGTGGAAGGCCAGGGTTCGACAAGACGAAGGTAAGATGCTACAATTGTCAGCAAAACAGTCACGTTGCAAAGGAATGCAGGAATGAGCGTGTAGAACGAAGTCAGGGCAGGTATACACAGCAAAGTGGGGGTTCTAAAGATTATACTGCCATGATGTCCAGAGAAGCTGGTGAATACAACTGGAACCTGCAGACTAAAGAAACTTTTGAGCAGGCAAATTTGGCGAAGGTTGAAACTGAAGAAAGTGAGAAGGTTACCCGAGAAGAAAAAGCTTTCATGGCAGATGTTAAAGACCAGCTCTCCGAGGTATGTTCTAAACCTACATGTTCTAAATGTGAAAACTTGTCTGAGCAATTAGCAACTATAACCGATCAGTATGTTAGGTTGGATGCTGAATTTAAAACCCTAAAAGAAGATCATCATTTTACAAAAGCAAGAGAAAATAGCTATAAAGTCAAAATAAAATCTTGTGAAAAAGATGTTAAAAGTCTAAAAACAAAACTTGCTGAAAAAATTGAAGTGATTGATTTAAGCTATGAAGTTTTGGAAGAAAAAACCAAACTAATTGCTGATAGAGAAAAACAGATTGCTGATCACCAGGTAAAAGTGGTGGAACTGAATAGAAAACTAGAGCAGTTCAGAAATTCCTCTGCTATTCTTGATCACCTTGTTAGTGATCAAGGTTCCTCTGCTAAGAGAGGAGGAATTGGTTATCATGAGGTTCCACCACCTTATAATCACAATTACACTTTTAACCCTAGTGTTCAGAAATCTGTTGACTTTGAGGTTGCTCAGACAGTACCAGTTAAAGTAACTTGTAAAGAACCAAATGTTAGTGGAGGCGAAACAAGTTCGCCTGTTTCAAGTGTTATAATTTCTGATCCAAGTCCAGTCTCATCGGATTCGGATAAGTCATCCGAGTCTGGTAAGGCAAAAGAGGAGGTGGTATTACCCAATGGTGGAGAGAAAGATAAGACGAATAAAAAGAGTACTCCACTAAACCCGTATGTCCCACCATATGTGAGACGAACGGGCTGTAATAAAGCCTCGACATCTAAAACACCGGTTGATAAAAAAGTTGAGCATAGGTGTTGTTTTAGGTGTAATCAATTAGGACATCTTGTTGCAGATTGCCCTCTGAAGCAGCGATTCAGAGGTGTGAGACCTACTAAAACTGAGAATAAGCATAATAGTAATTATCATACTGCTAAAAATGAAAACCATTCAAAATTCAAATATGTGACTAATTCAGGTTTTCATAGAAACAAATCTCAGTTTTACACTACTAATAACCAAACTACAAACTATAATTCTTTCAATTCACTAAGGTTTGGAAGGTCTCACAATCAATCTACAAGGAGGTATCCTAGTAGGACTTACAGGAATTATCAAAGTACTAACTTTGGAAAGCCAAAGTTTGGGATGTATAGATCCAAGACCAATTGGTCTTGGGTCCCTAAATTCTAATCTTTTGCTTTATTGTGCAGGAACAGTTGAACAGGGCTGCCAACAATCTTTGGGTTGTGGATAGCGGCTGTTCCCGGCACATGACGGGTAACAAATACTTGTTACACGATTTGAAACCTGTTCAAGGAGGGAGAGTGAGCTTTGCCGGTGAAAGTGGAGGCAAGATTACAGGAATGGGAACGGTGTCGAACGGAAAGATGACATTGGAGAAAGTTAACTTTGTGGAAGAATTGAAGTACAATCTGCTGAGTGTGTCGCAGATCTGTGATAAGGAGTACACCGTTCACTTTACAAAGAATGAGGCGATTGTGTTGCAACCTGGTTTTCAGATACCAGAGGAGTGGATTGTGATGAAGGCTCCACGTGATAGGAATACGTACATTATGGATATGAGGTCGACTGAAATGGCCACGGAAGAATCATGCCTTATGACAAAAGCAAGAGAATCGGAGTCCGAATTGTGGCATAGGAGAATGGGGCACATTCATTATCGGAAGATGAACCACATTGTCAAGAATGGACTTGTGCTGGGCGTTCCCTTGAAAAGTTTCAATTTTGAAGACAAATGTCTACCGTGCAAGAAGGGAAAGCAGCACAAGAAATCCCATCACACCAAGAAGGTCAATTCAATTGCCAGTACCCTAGAATTGCTTCACATGGATCTCTTCGGTCCCGTGAATGCAAAAAGTCTAGGAGGTACTTCATACTGCTTGGTGATCACTGATGACTACTCACGATATTCGTGGGTATATTTCCTGAAATCAAAAGATGAAACGGCTCAGATGGTGAAGAATTTGATTACCAAAGTTGAGAGCGTTATGGATAAAAGGGTTAAGTTCATCAGGAGTGACAATGGAACGGAGTCAAGAATTTTGAGATGGAGATCTTCTGCCTTCAGAAAGGGATCGAACACCAATACAGCGCTCCGTATACACCGCAACAGAATGGAGTGGCTGAAAGGAAGAACAGAACATTAATTGAAGGAGCCAGAACTATGCTGGCTGATTCAAAGCTTCCTGTGGTGTTCTGGGCTGAAGCTGTTGCTACAGCCTGCTATATCCTCAATAGAGTCTTGACGGTTAAACGACTTAATAAAATGTGCTATGAGCTTATGCATGGGAGGAAGCCCAACTTGAGTGGTCTTGAACCATTCGGGTCCCCTTGTTCGATTTTAAAGACAAATTCTAAATTTGGTGAAGTAGCCGATGAAGGAATCTTAGTCGGTTATGTTGTTGGGACACCCAACAGACGTGTCTTTAATACATCGACCAGCAAGGTTGAGGTGGTGTGTAACACCGATATCACAAGTTACCAACCGCCAAAACCAAGCAACGGACCTGCTGAGTTTTTTGACTATGTTAAACTTTTTAAGTCTTTTAACATACCGTATTTGGATATTGCTGAAGAAGAAGAGAGAGTTGCTACGAAGATGATCCTTGATGAGGAAGAAAATCTATTGCAAAGACAGCTGATCGATAAATGTCAACCTTCCTCATCAAATGCTATCGATACCCCTGCTGCCTCGACTGAAGAAGAATTTTTCAATCCGTTTCACTCTCAGCAAGAAACAATCATTGACGAGCTCTCTTCTAACTTGGAAGACAATTTGCATGTCGGTTCTGTTCCGACCACGAGAATTCATAAAGATCACCCTTTGGAGAATGTGATTGGTGATGTGTCCTCCGGTGTACAAACAAGACGTAGCTTGAATGAGCACACCTGTGTTTACACAAGCATTAAGGAGACAGGCATAATCAACGAATGCTTGTACACCTGCTTTATCAGCCAGATTGAACCGAAGAATTATCAAATGGCTCTCAAGGACAGCTCGTGGGTCGAAGCCATGCAAGAAGAGTTGGCTCAGTTCAAGAAAATGGAAGTTTGGACTTTGGTTGAAAAACCAAAGAATGTGCATGCGTTAGGCACAAAATGGGTGTTTAAGTGCAAGAGAGATGAGAAAGGGATTATTATAAGAAACAAGGCGAGGCTAGTCGTTAAAGGTTTTAATCAACAAGAGGGGATTGATTATAATGAAGTGTTCGCTCCTGTGGCAAGATTGGAAGCTATTAGATTGTTTTTGGCATTTGCTGCTTATAAAAAGATGAAGGTTTTTCAGTTGGATGTAAAGAGTGCATTCCTAAATGGGAAAGTTGATGAGGTTGTGTATGTTGAGCAACCTCCGGGTTTTTCTAACCCAGACTTTCCAGACCATGTGTACAAATTAAGCAAGGCGCTGTATGGACTGCATCAGGCACCTCGTGCCTGGTACTCAACTTTATCAGATTACTTGCTTGAAAATGGGTTTGAAAGAGGAAAGATTGATAGCACACTGTTCTTCAAGAGAGAAGGAAGCGACTTCCTGCTGGTGCAAGTCTACGTGGATGACATTATTTTTGCTGCATCAAAAGTCTCCATGTGTCAAGATTTTGAGGCTGTCATGAAAAAGAGGTTTGAAATGAGTGCAATGGGTGAACTAACTTTCTTTTTAGGTTTGCAGGTTGATCAGAAGAAGGATGGGATGTTCATTCATCAGACCAAGTATGTCCATGATGTGCTCAAACGCTTCAAGATGGAGGACAGCACTCCATTCGACACTCCAATCTGCGTCAATCACAAATTGGGTGCTGAGTCAGACGGTGATGCAGATGTGGACCCAACTCAATATCGGGCTATTATAGGTTCTTTAATGTACTTAACTGCTTCTAGGCCTGATATAATGTTTGCTGTTTGTCTTTGTGCACGCTTTCAGGCAAACCCAAAAGAATCTCATCTGAAGGGTGTGAAGAGGATACTGAGATATCTCAAGGGCAAGCCGAAGTTGGGGTTGTGGTACCCGAGAGGAGGATACTTGGAGCTAGTCGCTTACACAGATTCTGATTATGGAGGGTGCAATCAGAGTCGGAAGTCAACAACTGGTGGATGTCAGTTTCTTGGTGGCATATTGGTGTCGTGGCAATGCAAGAAGCAGACTTCAGTCGCAATTTCAACATGTGAGGCAGAATACATGGCAGCATCCAAATGCTGCTCCCAGGTTCTGTGGATTCAACAACAGTTACGCGACTATGGTCTGAATTTCTTACTTACTCCTATTTGCATTGATAACACAGCTGCTATCTCAGTAACTAACAATCCCGTGAAGCACAGTAAAACTAAACATATTGACATATGTCATCATTTTATACGGGACTGTGCTGAGAAGAAACTGATTGTGCTTGAAAAGGTGGATACGCTTGATAATTTCGCTGATCTTTATACTAAAGCGTTTGACAAAACAAGATTTCAAAACCTTATTGAGCTGAATGGGATGATCAATCCCGAGTAACCATGCTTTTTGTGTTCGAGTTTAAAAAAAAAAAAAAAAAAAAAAACGTCATTATCGCTTAAAATTATGTCGGTTACCTCAGTTTGAAGGACATGTCTTAGGATATGTTTGGTCCTCATTTTCTACTTGTAGAATTTGAGGATAGCCATTAACCAGATGACTGAAAGTGACCGGGGCGGTTTATGATGAGTTTTCATTCTTTCGCTTAAAATTAGTCGATCATACTTAGTTAGAAGGACACATACTAGTATGTGGTCGGTCCAGCTAATCCATTGGATCTTCGGGATAGCCGTTTACCTGAAGACTTTGTTTTGGTCGGGGCGATTAATGTTAAATTTTTTAAAGGGGAAATGAAATTATTTTTCAAGTCTACTACTTCGTAAGAAGTTCTATTTGCTATGTTTTAACAGAAAATTGATCCAACCTTGGAAAATGATACATATACTGATTCTGTGTGCTTAACTAGTGAAGTTATTAGGCTGAAAAGGCTTTAGAACAGTCATAGTATGTCATGGTAACTTTTTATGGTGCGTAAAAGTAGATGTGATACAAACTATATCTACTCGATTTTACGTGGAAACTCCTTAAGAGTTTTGCATGTCTTCATATATATCTTTCCGAATGATAGGCAGAAAAGCGATTACCCAGTCATACACGAGCCTGTTAGTGTTCTGATTCCCGTAAAGATAGTGTGTGAAGAAACTGCAGTGATCCAGATTCGGGACTTGCAGTTGATTACTACTCTAAAGTCTATGCAAATGTTTGTTTAAAAAAAAAAAAAAATTATTCTGAGTTATTGAAACATTTTAGAGCTAACAATGTCAAGACTTCTCAATCATGGAGTAAGAAAGAGAACGGGAAGCAGATGAAGAGTACTTACAAACTTAATCAGACACTATGGGTCGAGGTCAATTCGGGGTGACTTGGGGAAAGCCAAATACGCTTTGAGAATAGATAGGAGGCATCATAATCTCTGAGTTGTTGCTCACTTAAATTTTGAGGCATAATTGAACCTAACTCGTATCACAGAAACGATGAAAACCATCTTAAGTTATTTACCTGCTTACAACCTGTTTCTTTATGTCATAATACAGCTAAACATGGATCTATGTGACAGTCACGTAGTTAGTATGATTCCTGTTCGGATCTTTTCTAAAACGTAGTAGTCCCTATCGAGACTGAAATTTGATCCCTTGTACTTTAATTTTTTAAAAGTTTTTCGTACTTAGGTAGTTTATGATTTTATAACTGGTTACTTGGACTTGATCGTGTTATTTAACTCTTAAAGGGAAATTTTAAAGGTTAATTGCAAAATGTTCAAATTATAAGGGTTGATTTTGTAAATATAGGCGAATTTGTTAAACAGGCGAACTTGTGAATAACTTCGCCTAGGCGAAGTTAACCGTAACTTCGCCTGTATAAATCCGCTCCTATATAAGGATTTTCAAAGGTCAAACTGTTCATAATTTTCAAATTCAGCGAACTTACTCCGTTATTCCAGCGAACTTATCTGTTTCCGGCGAACTTGTCGTTTTTCCGATTTCTTGTTCTTTTTCTCAGTTTCCGTTACCGATTCAAGGTTCGTAGTGTCGTTATATCTTATAATCGATGTTCATGGTTGTTAATCCTAGGTTGTTTCGACAACCGGTTAGTGACCTCGGACGTTCGAACCTTATACCCGGTTTCAAACTTGTTTTAACGTGGTGGTTCACACATTGATCGTCTAGATAACCTTAAAATCATGTTTTTCGGATTCCTTAACCACGAAATCACCAACGGCACGTTGTTTCATAAACCTTACTGTCGCCGATTCAGATTCAGGCGAACTTAAGGATTAGGCGAAGTTATCCGCAACTTCGCCTGAGGTTTAACTTCGCCTGAGGCGATGTTGTGGTGAGGCGAAGTTATCATTAACTTCGCCTGGACCCTTTTTTAATTATTGTTTATTAGACGAACTTAAAGTTGAAGCGAAGTTGTGCCCAACTTCGCCCCAACTTTAACTTCGCCTATACAGATTTTATCACAACTTCGCTCATGGTAACCAGCGAACTTGTGTTATGCCTTAACGTTTATCTAACTTGGTTCGTTTGTTGCAGATATGGCTGCAGTAGCAGGTGCTGGAGGTGCTGGAGGAGATGACGGAGATAATCAGAGGCAATTCTTCCCGGGTCATAACATGTATATCACCTTAGACCCGGAAGCGAGCGGTGTTGAGGATTACCGCGAGATAATCACATTCCTCATTCGCTCGAGGATATTCCACGCTATCACTACGACTCTGCCGATTTCCTTACCCAATATCGAGGATTTCTGGCACACTGTGGAATACGATTGCCGCGTTGAGCCCCCGGTTATGCGAGCAACCGTCAACAATCAAGAGGTTCAGTTCTCATCTGAACAAATACGGGTGGCTTTACGGTTCGGTGAGGAGACTAGGGATGACCCTACAGAGTTTGTGGCTCCGTTCCGTGATGGAGCGTTTCTCCGAATGGGCTATTCTGGTCCATTAGGTGATACTCAGAGGAGGAAGGGTTTCCTACTAGATCAGTGGCGCTTCCTCATGCACGTAATGATTGTCTGCATGTCTGGGAGGAAGGCGGGCACTGATGGTATGGGTGCGACCATGCAGTCAGCAATGACTGTTCTGACTTATAACAAACGTTATAGCTTTAGTCAGATGGTCTTTTACGAGATCGATAGACAGAGAAGAGCGATGGCCCGTGAGAGGTTCATCATGTATCCAAGATTCATTCAGATGATCTTGAATCATGTTTCTCCCACGTTGCCTCAACGACGTCCAATAAGATACGTGGAGAGTGTGAGCAAACGTATCTTCGCTCAATGCCGAACATCCAGCGCGGGGAGCAAGCCTGAACTGCGTCCAAGGCATACTCTACTCTTTGGGTACTTAATAAACCCGGGGTATGTGCCAGCTCGTGGGGATGAGTTCAGAGACCCGGCACCACAACAGGCAGGAGCATCTCAAGCTATACCTGCTGCTCCTGTTGTGTCACCGGAGGAGGAAGTGGACCTTGATGCAGAATTCGAAGGTCAAGGATTCTTCGATATGGATCGGGTGGATCCAGAGGAGAACGTTCAGATCCCAGTTGAACGTGTCTCGACTGTGCGTGTTACTAGAGCAGCTACGACGGTGGCTGACTCAGATCTTGATGATGTTATGGATGAGGCGAGAAGGATGTTGGTGACTCGAGAGAGGACGTTAGGGAAGAGAAAGAGGACAGTTGATGATAGTGAGTCAGAAGAAGAAGATATTCACAAACTGATCAGACGTTCAAGACGGGAAAGGACAGGTGCAGGTATGGGAGCTGGAGAGACTTCAAGAGTTGTAAGTTTCGCTCCGCCCGCACTGTCAGGTATGTCGATTGTTCCTACATCACTACAGGTCACAAGTTTAAGCGCCGCGGATGTTCCCGTGGTGGCTACATCATCAGCTTTTGGCATTCCATCTACTACTTGTCAGCTGACGACTCCGGAGATTGTGTCTTTACCACCTCCAACGCTTACTCCTTCAGAGGTGGTTGCACAATTTGTTGAGTCGACAGTCGTTGCAACTGCAGGGTTGTCGGTCACGATACCACCTGCCGTTACGTCCACAACTGCTTCTGATGTCCCGGTTTCATTCGAAATCCCTGCTGAGTATACTCAAGACACATCTCACATGAGGTTTGATTTCGATGCAACCCTCTCAGACTCGGAGAGAATAGCTGCACTTGAGCGGGTCGTGGCAGAACAATCAAGGGTGAATCTTGTCCAGACCCAGGCTATTCAACGCCTAGTAGCAGAAAATCAACTACTGTCGTCCCTCCTGGTTGAACATGGGAGAATTATAGATGCTATGAAGGAGTTCTTGGCATCTCAGGGGGAGACAGGCTGTAAAGGCGACGAGTTAAGGACAAAGAAGAGAAATGATAGAGACGATGATCCCAATGCATCGAAAGGTGCAGGTGGTGAGTTGCCAAGAACTACTCAAGCTCTTGGGACTTCCACAGCTGAGGGGGAGTCTGCAGGTGCGGCTGGCAGTTCTGGTGGTGATGAGGTGGTGATGGTTGATGATGAAGATGATGTGATTGATGCTTTGAAAGAATTAGATGATGATATGTTTAGTGATGATGTGTTGTTTGATGATGATGTGCTGCCAATTGAGGAGATTGAGAAGATTGGCGCACAGATTGTGATTGAAGAAGATGTTGAAGAGGGTGAGATAATTGAGGAAAATGTTGAACACGAGATCCCAGATGTTGAGAAAGCCGAGATGGGTAATGAGATGGCAAATGATGAGACAGAATGGGAGGAGCAGCCTAGATGGAAGGAAGGCTATGCTCATTGGTTTATCAAAACTAAGAAGCCTGCTGTTCCAACCATGTTCAAGAAAAGTTATAATATCAAAGGCTATGCTGAATCAAAGAAAGGAATTATCTGTTGGCTATATGATGAACAGTTAAAAGTGTTCGTGGTGAAAAGATATGATGGGATCCAATACTTTAAGAGGACGTTGAGATCTCTCAATACATTGCCTGAATGTGAGGTGAAGGATTTGGCTAGATTGGGGTTGATTAATAGAGGTGACGACAACATGGCCAGAGTTATTGGGAAGATCGTGTGGAAAGAAAGTATTAAAGAAAAGAAGTTTGAGTTATTAAAGCCACAGAAGGGAAAGCTAGTGGAAGATAAAGAAAGGGGAATGAGAGCAGATGGCAAGCCTTGGATGGTAATGAAGTACAAACCGATTCGGTGTCTTAAAGATGTGCCGATGAAGACAATGCCCAAGGATGTGTTAAAGAACCTTAAATGGTGGTATGTTGATTGCCAGACTGCTGAAGCCGTGATGGAGGACGAAGACGAACAAGAAGTGCTAAGAGTGTATGATCCGATGCATCTTGTTAATTTATCGAAAGCTGATCTGCAGGTGTTAAATGAAAAGAAGATATTTTTTATTCCTGCTTGGAAAGACGAAGCGAGGAAATATCAGCGAGTAGTCACGGTATGTGTGAGAGAAGGAGTACATGCATGAAGACAAAGAGATTGAAGGTTACAAGACACGTGCTTGAAGATCAAGACATGAAGCTACTGCCAAGGGGGAGTCTGTTGGTGCATAATGCCAGTAGTTCATAGTCTAGTGTCTGTAATCGAGTCTGTAATGTTTAATTATGTTTTGTATGTTTAAGCGAAGTTACTGACAAGTTCGCCTAGGCGAACTTGTTAGTCAAGCGAAGTTATGGACAACTTCGCCTGAACATGCCAGGCGAAGTTGTCGTGTATTTATATACCTAGCTTACGGCTTAGTGTGTAGTTCCAGTAAGTTGTTCATGTTAGTTTGTTCGAGTTGTTACGAGAGCTGTAACGTGTGTCTGTAATAGTGATATCGTATCACGTGTTTGAGTTATAATATAACGTGTTCGTTTATCGTATCGTGTGTTCGTGTGATTCGTGTTCTACGCTCGTAACGATCTACGCAGGGATTCCGCACCTGAGTTGATCGAGATATCTCGTGTGATCCGTCCAGGGAACCTACAGCTTGTGCTAGAGTTAAGGCTGAATATCAAAAACCTTCGGGAATGTTGCACTAGCCGAAGATACCTCAATGGAAACGGGAACAAATTACCATGGATTTTGTAACACACCTTCCAAAAACATCCCGAGGAGATGATGCAATATGGGTGATAGTTGATCGATTAACCAAATCCGTACACTTTCTTCCTATTCATACCACCTACTCAATCGAAAAACTTGCTCATATTTACATTAATGAAATTATACCCCGGTATGGCGTGCCTGTTTCAATCATTTCTGATCATGATAGCCATTTCACCTCTCGTTTTTAGTAAGCTGTGCAAGAAGCCTTGGGAACCCGAATTGATCTGAGCACAACCTAGTATCCCCAAAACTGAACGTTAATCCGAGCAAACCATTTAGACCTTAGAAGATTTACTTCGCGCTTGTGTCCTAGACTTTGGTGGGAATTGGGATCAACATCTCCCACTGGTTGAATTTTTGTATAATAATAGCTATCATATTAGCATACATGTGGCACCATATGAAGTGCTGTACGGGCGAAAATGTAGGTCACCACTGTTAGTGACACTCAAATTACCTGTAACGCCCGTTAATTTCCGATAAACGAATTAAAAAAAAGCATGTAAAGTATGTACATCTCTCGGAACTTATCCGGCTTTCCTCGAGGACCCTCTCATCTTTCCGATACGTTAAAATTATTTAACTTTCTAACCTAGTTGTTACTTCTTCCTAATTGGAGGGGCTAGAGTGTAAAAGTTTTATAATATAATCAAAACCCTAACCCCCCTCTTCTCTTGGTCCGATCGGTAGGCAGCAACCCACTCCCATCCTCTTTTTTCTTTTTTTCAGCCAAGATTAGGGTGTAAAACTTCAATTGAAGGTTAGTCCCATGTTCCCTCAAGTCTTTTACACCTTAATTGGTCATTATAACACGCTTATTGATCGTTAAATCGCATGTTTTAGGCTTACCGGGTGGCTGTCCATTCAAGCATTTTCGGGGCTGTTTTGGTTAAGGTTTTTTTTTTCCATAATCTTCCTAGTATGTCTTGTATATCATACTTGAGTATCATGAATTTCGGCATTCGTTTGGGTGGTCAATTGTTGATGAAGTGAAAACTAGAATTCGGTTGACTAGTTTGTAAATTGTGGTGTCTAGCGCGTTGTTTGAGGGAACTAACAGCCAATTCGAATGTTGTAGCCTTGGTATAATTTGTGGGCTGTAAGAAACTGATTTTTAAAGGAATTGGGGCTGAATTGGTTGTTGGTTACTCAAACGGGTCGGTACAACGCGAATTCGCGTTTATTGAGTAGTTGGTGCGTTGTGTTTGCGAGTTACCGACCCATCCAACTCGAGTAGTGTCGTGTTGGCTAGTAGGCTGTGAATTTATCAAATTGGGTCCACACGGGGCTGAGTTGGGTGTTAAGTGCCTAACAACTCTTAAACACGCATATTAGTCTCACCTAGTACTTCTGAGGGTAATTTGGGAATTCTTTATTCTCGGGGGTATCTAAGGGTCGTGTTGGTAGATATGAGGCATCGGGGGCTGTTTTAATCGAACTTGATGAGGTTGAGGCTTTAGGTCACTTGAACCATATTAGAACGCCTTGTAGGATAAACGAGTCCCTTCGGTATCGTTAGTAACTATTGGATATAATCCGACAGGCGCGTGAGTTGTGGAATTACTTAGGGACCCTCTAGCTCGTGGTGACTTGGTGCCTCGTGTCAGGTGAGTTCATGATGCCCCTTTTCACTCTTTTCAAGTTTTGGGCTAGCATACACACCGAACTGTTTTTACTTGATAAACCGCTTAAATGGTTTTGCATAGACTCACTTGTACTATGGTATGTTTTGTGATGATATTTAAGTATGTATACACATGTGATACCTTATGGCCCATAGGCTTACTTGTAGTACGGTATATCTTGGAATAATATATATGTATGTTTATACAGATGTTACTTTATGACCACTGATTGGCGATGTTAATTAGTCGTTATCGACTAAGGATGTTTGCGTATGCCTACTTTATGTATGCATACGTTGAATGGAATGTTACGTGTTTGGGTTGTACGTGTGCTAGACCCTGATGTTATTACTTGGATGTTATGCATAAGGATAAATTATATAGGTATATAAGTATGACTACTTATCGTTTATTATGGCCTAATTGTTCATATCCCATTTTATATTTAAACTCTTGGAATGATTTATATGTATGACAATTTATTAAACCTTGAACTCACTCAGCTCAAGCTGACTTTGTTTGTATGTTAGTGTGAGTTGTAGGTTAGGAGGAGGATGCTTACCGCTTGGATGTGCTCGAGACTACTTTACGGTTGAATGCATATCTAGTCAGGAATTTCAATAATGAACACTGTTTCTTTTCTTTTTTTTTTTATTATTACTAGACATGTTTAAATTGATTTTGGGCATAATTCCCGGGTTTTGGGAACTTGTTTTAGTATTTATGATTTTCCGCTGATCTTATACTCTGAACTAGTTTTTGAAATGAAATGAACTGTCTTGGGTTTAATAATTTGTTAAGTTTTCTGTATGATTACCAACTGTGGGATTCCCGGGATTCGAGGTCTTACAATTTGGTATCAGAGCCATGGTTCGAGGGATCCGAGCATTCCCGAATGTTTGGACTCGAACTGTAAGAGAAAAGACTAGATATGCCAACCGTGACTTGCTACACGCCAAGTGGTAACTTTAATTGTTTAGTCATTCTTTTGAGTTCTTAAAGTTCCATTATATGATTAATTGCTTAAGTGTTGGATAGAATGCTAATGTGGTTAGGGGCAAGGGGTGCTTAGGACGGGCGGGTAAAGTAAATGACTAATTACACTTGATCAACATTATTAGCAGTTTACCCTTACCTTACATGTTCTAAATACTACTTGTACTTGACCATGTTAAAATTCTGCCTTTGTAGGGATAAGTTATGGTTAATACTCGTGCAGCTAAGAGAGGTCGTCCTAGTGTTCGTGGTCGTGGTCGTGGTCATAAGCCACGTGCCGAAGCCGAGAGTGAGATTCCAACTCCCTAGCAGGAAGAAATCCCGATTCATGAGGAGGGGGATAACCCCGCCTTAGATCTTGCTATGCGCGCGGCAATCACGGATGAGGTTTATCAGGTTCTCCATAGCACCATTCCAGAGATCGTTGTTGAGGCCGTTAGGGCCATGGAGGAATCATTGGTTGGTAAGAGTTCGGATAAGGAAAGGAAGAGTAAGGAGACGCAGGTCGAGGAGGAAGAGGTGGTTGTGCAGAGTGAGGATGAAGACGAGGTTCGAGCTATTAGTGTATTTACCCGGGGTTGTTCGTATGGAGACTTTAAAAAATGTGACCCTCCTTCTTTCGATGGTATTAAGGATGCGTTGGCAGCACATCAGCAGGTGAGGGAGATGGAGGCCGTTTTGAGGGTTAGTAAGTGTAAGGGGGAGGGCATGGTGACTTATGCTACTGCCTCGTTTCGTTCCGAGGCGCTGTGTTGGTGGGATAATCTGGCGCAGGCTATGGGTGATCGTTCTTTTAGGAGGATGACTTGGGATGAGTTGAAGAAGTTGGTTCTTGATCAGTTTTGTCCACCACACGAATTGGATAAGATTATACCACAAAGTTTAATAAGATGGCTCGTCTATGTCCCGATCTTGTTACTCCCGAAGCCAAGAGGATTAAAAGTATGTGAAGGGTCTTCCGGTGGATATTCGTAGGGGCGTGGTGACCACCGACATGAGCTCGTTTCACTCAGTGGTTACCCTAGCGGGCACATTGTATGATCAGAGAGAGAAGTTACCACCGACTGAAACTAGGAAGACGTGGAACTCAAATTCGTACGGTAAGTGGCCCGGGGGAAACAAATTTAATTCGGCTGAGAAGAGGGTAAAGACTGAGACTTCGGATTTTAAGAGGGATGCAGCGTTTGGTAAATTCAAGAAGTGCGGGAAACCGCACAAACGGGAATGTAAGCTTGGGTCTGGTTCCTGTTTTCGTTGTGATAAGGTTGGACACCCCCATTTCGAGTGTTCGTCGTTGACTTGTTTCCGCTGTAAGGGGGTAGGCCACTTGGCATCAAATTGTCCTACCAGCAAGGCGGGGGCATCCGATCAGGGGACTTCCTCGAGGGGGAAAGTGGAAGAGAAGCCGAAGGTCAAGGCAAGGGCCTTCAACATCTCCGAAAGAGAGGCAAAGGATGATGCGGACGTTGTTTCAGGTACTTTTCGCCATACTCATCTTTATAATCTACCGTTTATAATTTCTCATTCTTTCAGGAACGTATGTGTGATCATGTAGCTAAGTAGTAGTGTAATATTATTCCAGGTACCTTTTTACTTGATGAGTTACAGGCATCGGTCATATTTGATTCGGGTGCCAGTAGAAGTTTTATGTCTACCGCTTTCTGTTCCACGTTGAATAAATTACCCGAGCCCGTAGTCGATGTGTTTGAGGTTGAGGTCGCCGAGGAAAGTCCGTTTCCGTGTCTAGGGCTATTCAGGGTTGTTCCATCGAGTTGTCTAGGTATAGATTTCCGGTGCAGCTGTACTTGATACCGCTTGGCTGTTTTGATGTGGTGCTTGGGATGGACTGGCTCGCGAGTGTTGATGCTCAGATCATTTGTGGTCAGAAACTGGTACGTCTAAGGGCCTCGGATGGGACCCAAATTACGGTCTTCGGTGATCGGAATGGTGCGACACCACATATCATATCCATGCTTAAGGCGGTAAAAATGATGCAGCGAGGGTGCGGGGCATATCTGGCGTATGCTATAAACGTGAAAACCGAGGTGGCTACCCTCAGTGATGTTCCTATTGTTCAGGATTTCCCGGATGTGTTTCTAGATGATTTGTCAGATGTGCCGCCGAATCGCGAGGTCGAGTTCCAGATAGACCTCGTGCCGGGTGCAAAACCCGTTGCTCGAGCCCCTTATCGTCTAGCACCAAATGAAATGAAAGAACTTATGACTCAATTGGAAGACTTGCTCAACAAGGGCTTCATTCGACCGAGCATCTCACCTTGGGGTGCCCCGGTCCTGTTCGTCAAAAAGAAGGACGGTTGCATGTCGATGTGCATCGACTACCGTGAATTGAATAAACTCATTGTAAAAAATCGGTACCCTCTACCCAGGATCAATGACTTATTTGATCAGCTCCAAGGAGCTAGTTGGTTCTCGAAGATCGACCTTAGGTTCGGGTATCATCAGTTGAAAATTCGGGAGGAAGATATCCCTAAGACTGCCTTCCGCACCCGATATGGGCATTATGAATTTCTAGTGATGTCTTTCGGTTTGACCAACGAACCGGCTGCATTCATGGATCTTATGAACCGGGTGTGTAGGCTGATGCTTGATCGTTCTGTTATTGTGTTCATCGATGACATTCTTGTTTATTCTAAAAGCGAATCCGATCACACCGGTCATCTCACGGAAGTTTTGGAAGCTCTGCAAAAGAATAAGTTGTATGCGAAATTTTCTAAGTGTTCTTTTTGGTTACGCGAGGTTTAGTTCTTGGGTCATGTTATTAACCCGAGTGGTATTTTGGTTGACCCTTCAAAGGTGGAAGCCGTAAACGAATGGGAATCTCCTAAGTCTTCGTCCGAAATCCGTAGTTTTCTGGGTCTGGCGGGGTATTACCGCTGTTTCATACCCGACTTTTCGAAAATCGCTTCGTCATTGACCAAGTTGACTAAGAAGAGCGTTAAGTTTGTGTGGGGTTCTAAGCAGGAGGAGGCTTTTCTCGAATTAAAGTACAGGTTGACGCATGCTCCGATTTTAGCTTTACCCGATGGCACTGACGATCTGGTTGTCTGTTCTGATGCCTCTTATTAGGGGCTTGGGTGTGTTCTAATGTAGTGGGGCCGAGTTATAGCTTATGCCTCGTGGCAGTTAAAGCCTCACGAGGCGAATTATCCTACTCACGATCTGGAGCTGGCGGCGGCTGTGTTTACGCTTAAGTTGTGGAGGCATTATTTGTTCGGTGTCCCCTGTGTCATCTATACCGATCATAATAGCTTAAAGTATTTCTTCGAACAAAAGAAACTGAATATGCGTCAGCGTCGGTGGCTGGAATTGATTAAGGATTATGATTTGGAGATTATGTACCATCCCGGTAAGGCTAACGTGGTAGCCATCGCGTTGAGCCGGAAGGAGAGACCGAAACCTATTCACGTGAAATCTTACCAGCTTATTCTCAAGCCCGATATTTTGAAACAGATAGCCAATGTTCAGAATGAAGCTTTGTAGGTGGAATGGATTATGTCATAACGTATTTGGGGTCAGGAAAAATTGTTGGAAGACGTTGGCGATGCGGTGAAGTATAAGGACGGTCGTGTGTGGGTACCTAGGTGTGGAGGATTCAGGAGTAAGATATTAGATGAAGCACACAAGTCGCGCTATTCCATTCATCCGGGCGCGACCAAGATATACCTAGACTTGAAGAAGAATTATTGGTGGCATGCGATGAAGTATGAGGTGGCTCAGTACGTGAGTAAGTGTTTGACATGTCTACAAGTTAAGGCTGAGCACCAAAAGCGTTTCGGGAAACTTCAACTCCTGGAATACCTGAGTGGAAGTGGGAGCATCTTACGATGGATTTTGTGACTAAGTTGCCTCGTACTCCTAGGGGTAGGTATGACACCATTTGGGTAATAGTGGATAGATTGACTAAGAGCGCTCACTTCTTGCAGATTCCAGAAACTTATAATTCCGAGAAGTTGGCCGATATATTTATTCGTGAGATCGTTTCTAGGCACGGGGTGCCGGTATCTATTGTTTCGGATAGGGATACGCGCTTTATCTCCAGGTTTTGGAAGAAGTTTCATGAGGAGATGGAAACTCCTCATTAGTACCGCATATCACCCGCAGACGGATGGTCAATCCGAGAGGACCATACAAACTCTCGAGGATATGTTGTGGGCTTTTGTTATCGATTTTGGTGGTATTTGGGATCGTCATTTACCGTTGGTTGAATTTTCTTATAATAACAGTTACCACGCCACTATCGGGATGCCGCCGTTTGAGATGTTATATGGGCGTAGGTGCAGAACTCCAGTCTGTTGGGGCTCCATTGGTCAGAAACATTTGGGTAGTTTAGAGATGGTCGAGACTACGACTGAGAAGCTTGATAAGATTAAGGCTTTCATGAAGGCCGCTCAGGATCGTCAAAAATCTTATGCGGACAAAAGGCGGAGGCCCACTCCCATCCTCGTTTTATAATATAATCAAAACCCTAACCCCCCTCTTCTCTTGGTCCGATCGGCAGGCAGCAGCCCACTCCCATCCTCTTTTTTCTTTTTTGCTGCCAAGATTAGGGTGTAAAACTTCAATTGAAGGTTAGTCCCATGTTCCCTCAAGTCTTTTACACCTTAATTGGTCATTATAACACGCTTATTGATCGTTAAATAGCATGTTTTAGGCTTACCGGGTGGCTGTCCATTCAAGCATTTTCGGGGCTGTTTTGGTTAAGGTTTTTTTTTTCCATAATCTTCCTAGTATGTCTTGTATATCATACTTGAGTATCGCGACTTTTGGCATTCGTTAGGTTGGTCAATTGTTGATGAAGTGAAAACTAGAATTCGGTTGACTAGTTTGTAAATTGTGGTGTCAAGCACGTTGTTTGAGGGAACTAACAACCAATTTGAATGTTGTAGCCTTGGTATAATTTGTGGGCTGTAAGAAACTAATTTTTAAAGGAATTGGGGCTGAATTGGTTGTCGGTTACTCAAACGGGTCGGCACAACGCGAATTCGCGTTTATTGAGTACTTGGTGTGTTGTTCTTGCGAGTTACCGACCCATCCAACTCGTGTAGTGTCGTGTGGGATAGTAGGCTGTGAATTTATCAAATTGGGTCCACACGGGGCTGAGTTGGGTGTTAAGTGCCTAAACAACTTTTAAACACGCATATTAGTCTCACCTAGTACTTCCGAGCGTAATTTGGGAATTCTTTATTCTCGGGGGTATCTAAGGGTCATGTTGGTAGATATGAGGCCTCGGGGGCTGTTTTAATCGTACTTGATTAGGTTGAGGCTTTAGGTAACTTGAACCTTATTAGAACGCCTCGTAGAATAAACGAGTCCCTTCGGTATCGTTAGTAACTATTGTATATAATCCGGTAGGTGCGTGAGTTGTGGAATTACTTTGGGGCCCTCTAGCTCGTGGTGACTTGGTGCCTCGTGTCAGGTGAGTTCATACTCCTTTTCACTCTTTTCAAGTTTTGGGTTAGCATACACACCGAACTATTTTTACTTGATAAACCGCTTAAATGGTTTTGCATAGACTCACTTGTACTATGGTATGTTTTGTGATGATATTTAAGTATGTATACACATGTGATACCTTATGGCCCATAGGCTTACTTGTAGTACGGTATATCTTGGAATAATATATATGTATGTTTATACAGATGTTACTTTATGGCCACTGATTGGCGATGTTAATTAGTCGTTATCGACTAAGGATGTTTGCGTATGCCTACTTTGTTTTTGCATACATTGGATGGAATGTTACGTGTTTGGGTTGTACGTGTGCTAAACCCTGATGTTATTACTTGGATGTTATGCATAATGATAAAATTATATAGGTATATAAGTATGACTACTCATCGTTTATTATGGCCTAATTGTTCTTATCCTGTTTTATATTTAAACTCTTGGAATGATTTATATGTATGACAATTTATTAAAACTTGAACTCACTCAGCTCAAGCTGACTTTGTTTGTATGTTAGTGTGAGTTGCAGGTTAGGAGGAGGATGCTTATCGCTTGGACGTGCTCGAGACTACTTGGACGGTTGAAGGCATATCTAGTCGGGAATTTCAATTAAGAACACTGTTTCTTTTTTTTTTTTTTTAATTATTACTAGACATGTTTAAATTGATTTTGGGTATAATTCCTGAGTTTTGGGAACTTGTTTTAGTACTTATGATTTTTCGCTGATATTATACTCTAAACTAGTTTTTGAAATGAAATGAACTGTCTTGGGTTTAACCAACTATAGGATTCCGACTTTATTCAAGATACCACTGACAAAATCTTTAAAATCACAAACAAATTGATAGTCGCCCAGGACCACTGGAAATGCTATGTTGATGTTCGTAGAAAACCGTTGTCCTTTGAAGTATGTGATAAAGTATTCCTCAAAGTATCCCCGTGAAAAGGCGTTATTTGATTTGGTAAAACTGGTAATCTAGCTCCACGATATATTGGGCCGTATGAAGTTATTTCTAAAATCGGTCCTGTAGATTACTAACTGAAACTACCTACGGAGTTGAGTTCCGTTCACGATGTTTTCCATGTGTCAAACTTGAAAAAGTGTCTTACTGACGTGACCGAAATCGTACCACTAAAGACTTGAACATAAACGAAAAACTAAACTTTGTAGAGGAACCAGTGGAAATATTAGAGGGGAAGATCAAAAAATTAAGACATAACAAAATCTCTCTGGTAATAGTTTGGTGGAACTTACAGTGGGGACCCGAATTCACGTGGGAGCGAAAATCTGAATTTAAAAAGAAATACCCATACCTATTTCCAAACAAAGGAAAATATGAATAATCGAATTTCGGAGATGAAATTTTCTAACTGGGGGAGAATGCGACATTTGAGACAAAACCAGGTACACCTCAGTACGCATTTACCGAATAAACAATTAACCGCTTATTGCGTAACAAACTAACGAATAACGAATCGGGTCTGGTTTTGAACCAAATATCCTGGGGGGAGGGGCATCTATAGGTGATATACGTTTAATATAAGTTAACATATTAGTATTGTGGCCTTAGTACGATAGCAAGCCAGTTAAACGAAAACATACTCATTTAACTACCAGCTATGAACTTAAACGCGAAAGAGAGTTACAAAACAAGCATTGTATCATCCGTTAAGCCGACAAAGACATACAAAAAACTTAGTGGGAATGTTTTAGGCGATCTGTGAAAATATTTTTGATTTTTACAAACAAATAGTGTGTTTTTCTAATTTTACAAGAAAATGGCCGAAAAAACACTCATTTTCGCGCTATTCGTCGTACCCGATATATTTTTCACGCCAAAAAACCAAACCTGAAATAAATTTGGACTCGGCATTTCACGTCCGGACACAAAAATCCAGAAAATGGGCAAAGGGGGGGGGGGGCAAGAACTTGCGGACGCCACCCCCTTTTAAACTATAATCATTTTTGTTGCTTCATATTTAAGCTATCATAGATATTTTAACAACATCATTTATAAAAAATTATGGAGATTATCAGCTGGTGTCTTCATCCAAGTTCAAACCCTAGGTAAATATCCATTTTAAACATAGTTTGATTACCAAATATCAATTCTAACCATGCAAAAATCCTAAAATTGTTCAAAACATGGTTTGATCTTACACATGGTTAGGAACCTTTTTTGATTAGTTTTTTTTTGCTATAAACACGGATTAAGGGGTTTAAATCGGCTTTTTACTGTTCAAAATTTTGGTTTAAAACTCTAACCAAAAACCTAAGTTTCAAGGCTGTTATGTTGATGATACATGCTTGGTTTGTGATATAAGACCTGTGCCTACCTTACTTAGAAGGACACAAACACGTAAATTGGATTAAGAAGAGAAAACGGACGAAAACCGCAAAGGTAATGCCGAATTGCTCGATTATAGGTTGTTTAGGGTTAGATTGTGATGTGCAAATTTTTAGCTTGTAAACTTTTTCAAGGACATCAGCGACCATATGATTGAGTCCCTTTCCAAATTTGGTAATTTTTCAACCATCCGAGAATATTTGGTGAATTTATTACCGAATATGGACGTTTATTTTGGAAAAATACTTAAAATGCTTGAAAAAATATGAAATTGTGTGGAGAACTCATATTTGGTATACTATGATCACATATGAAATTTGGGGTCATTTGGAAAACCCTAGCTATGTTTTGTGGATTTGCGCTTATTCGAGTTTTTATAGCCGTTTTTGGCACGAAAAAGTAATTTGTCAAGGTTGTTAAAATCTGGAAATTTTACAAGTTATTTTGGGAAGTATTCAGATCATTTAAAATTTTTTTTGGATTTTTCAGAAATAGGTTATTTTTGGGTACATTATACCATATAAAATGAATATTTATAAATTAATAAATAATTCCAGAAATATTTTTATAAAAATATACATATTTTAATTGATAAGTTTTTAAATTTTCATAATTTAATGATAAACGAATAATTAGTTGTGCTAAATTAAAGATCAAACAAATTCACAACTGATAAAAACCGACGAGTTTGTGATTAACGAATCTGTTGGAATATCAGAACATCAAGCGTGATCAAAAATCATATTTTTGTATTAATGAAGTAAAAAATAAACTTTTTGTGAGAAATCCGGGCAATTTGAATGTATTATGCGCGTTTTTCTCCAAACCAAACTGAATAAACGGAAATGAGCCCCATAGTGAATCCAAGCCCCTTATTTGTGATCTTTCTTTATAACTTAATGATTTTATCAACCAACACATTTACCCAAGTTTACATACTCATACATGTTTTCTAAACGCGGGTAAACGACAACTTGGCCCATCTGGTGAAACAGAGAAACTAAGTCAAGTTCGGTTTTAAGTATTAGATATTGAACAACATTATAATTTAAGCCTATTGACACTTTCTGGGTGCAATAGCTATACCCAGACTAGATATACATCCCAGTTTAGTATGAAGAATAATAATAATATTAAAATATTAATATTATTATAATATTGATTATAGGAACTAAGTAAGAGCGAGTGAAACAAAGCACGAGCCGATACAACACAGACCATCTACTAAACCGTGAGTTTCATGGCCCTACACACTGAACTGTTTTACAAACTTTTGGGGTGAAAAGCATGTTTGCTTATATCGATATGCATATCTGAAATGTATGATGATGTGAATTATCTAAGTGCTAACACATGAAAGTCCCTACTAGCATGGTGATTAACTTCAAGCCGGTGGCTTGCGGATAGTACTATTGGTTTGACAAACCCAGACGGGGCTAGCACGGTTTGTTGAGGCCTTATCCCTTTTGCACATGTCCATAATTATACAAACAAGCTATGTAGTGCTAAGCATGGCTACTTGGGGCATGATGTGGGTGGAAGGGGGGCCAAAATGGTTGATTATGTGTGGGAAATAGAGGCACGCAGTACATACAAACAGTCCAGGCTTCACTATAGCTTAGCATAATTACATCACATACATACATACATACATACATACATACATACATACATACTTACTTACTTACTTACTTACATGCGTATACAAATTTTGATGTGATTACGCATACTTGTTTTCATGAAACGTGTGAAACTCACCAACTCTTTTAGTTGACCAGTTTTAAACGTGTTTTTCAGGTATCATACCGAAATTGGAAAATCCTTGATGATGTGCTACCTGTTACTGAATGTGGTCAATGCTGTGTGAATAGATGCAAGGGTATTTGTAACGAATAGAATAGTTAACGAACAGATTTTGTTGTATCATTTAGTTTGTAAACAAAGATAGAACAATGTAATATATTGTAAATTGATTTGTTAATGTTTCTTTATAAACAATGCGGTTGATACCAGAGGTGTCTGCTACATTCTCGTTTTTTGCTTCCGCATTTGCTAATCAGAATGTGACAGAAGTTGGTATCCTAATGGTTCACAAGTAAAAAAAAAAAAAGAAAAAAAAAAGGCATTTTAACATCTTTGATTATTCTCCAAGTGGATGCATTTTTTTCATTGAAAATTTCATTGTTTCGATCTCTTTAAATGTATAAGAAAAATATACATAAATTTTATTTTATGATTTTATGTTCATATACACTATAATATCATTTATTTTAAATATACATATATTGTTTGGAGAATCTCATAATTTTGATAACTGTAATATAAAGAACATAGGTTTAATACCAACATAAATGATCAATATAGGTTCAATTATGAAGCAAAGCAATCTTAGCCTACTCTTGAATCTTCTTGATTTAGAGATAAAATTCCATCTATATAAAAAAATTCAAAAAAATAAATTTAACATGAACCTGTTTTAACTCTAGATTGAAACTCGAATTCTAGATAATTTTGTCAACTTATCCTAAAAAGAAAAAAATAAATAACTATGAAAGTATACAAATAAATAGTTATAAATTTGTCAAACATAAATCAAAAGTATACGAGTTATAAATTATGTATCTATTGAATCAAATGGCAAACATAAATTCTTGTGAAGACCATCTAAAAAATTTTATTACACTTAAAGAAAAATTTCATTCACCAAAGGTTCGAGTATTGCGATGAACAAATGTGTAAAATTCCATCTATAGAAAAGTTTTTTTTAAAGCATGAATCAATTTTAACTCTAGACTGAAACTCGAATTCAAGCTAATTTTGACAACTTATCCTAAAAAGAAAAAATAAATAAATATGAAAGTATATAAATAAATATTTATTAATTTGTCAAACATAAATCAAATACCAAACATATATTCTGTTGAATACCATATACAAAAATGTTAATACACTTAACAAAATTTCATTCACCAAAGGGTGTTCGAGTATTGCGATGAAAATATGTGTAAAATTAGCTGTATATTAGATTGTTATTAATAACAAATTCATAAATTATTCACCAAAATAATTAAATGCTACCACCATGCATTAGTAGTATAAAAAACAACCCAATACATCAACAAAAATCACCCCAATAACCTCTTGATTCTTATAAA
Source organism: Bidens hawaiensis (assembly GCF_021521415.1). NCBI lineage: Eukaryota > Viridiplantae > Streptophyta > Magnoliopsida > Asterales > Asteraceae > Bidens > Bidens hawaiensis. The sequence goes on from NW_027505146.1 coordinate 221,708, forward strand.
AGTTTGCTATTGTTCTTCAGCCATGCTTACCTTCTCTAACAAACACAATCTAACAGGGCTATGATCAGCACTACATATGGTATACACATCTCTTTTAGCTCACCGTCAAATGAAGGGTCTATCACTCCAGCACAAGTACTAGGAATGGTAACGACCAACTTTTTGATTGGGACAAATCCCCCAACCAAAATGGCCCCCATGGTCGACCTAGAACTTCGACTAGGTAAGGGAAGCATTGAAATCCTTCTGTACTTGTAGATCTGAAGTTGAATTTGGGTAACAAGACTTGGGGGCATGACTCAAAAAAGAAAGGTGTTCTTCCTTTAACCGAAAAGCCCCCAACTCCAACCCGAGTCCAACCTAATCAAACCCAGGGTTTGGCTGGCCCTAGTAGAGAAAAGCCTAAAAAATGTGACTATTACGGGCCATGTGTTAGATTTGGAAGGGTAGTTAAAACTTCACATCATTATGCTAGTCACATGAGGGCTCACTATATGCAGGATGACCAAGGAAAAGAAGAGAAAGAATGACTAAGGGAGATTTGGGGTGTTACCCGCTGGAAGTAATTAATAATACCTCTTTTGTAGCATTCATTAATTTAAAAAACCCGAAACTTGACCCATTTAAAAATTCCGGTATTGGTATCCGCGCTTATTTAATAAAACGATGAAATCGTATTATTTTCATTATATTTTCTTTATTACATTTAACTTTATCACACGATTCTATATTATTTGCATTAAAAACGTTTAAAGTAGTGAACTGGTGCATTAATAACCCCTTAACTTTAGGTTTTTACCCATCTTGATGAAGCAACTAAACCCCATGGACCAGATGGCTAATATTAAAAAAAACCATGTTTTACCTCCATTTCACCGTCGTCAACCCCCCTTCGGTTTATCACGTTTTTATATC